>NW_025423518.1:792678-939969 GCF_020740685.1 Jaculus jaculus
TTCGTTATCCCGTGCCAGAACCTGCACTGCAAGCTAAAACAACCCCTTCCTTCCTTGTCCTGCACCAGAACCTGCACTGCAAGATAAAACAACCCCTTCCTTCCTTATCCTGCACCAGAACCTGCACTGCAAGCTAAAACAACCCCTTCCTTCCTTATCCTGCGCCAGAACCTGCACTGCAAGCTAAAACAACCCCTTCCTTCCTTATCCTGCACCAGAACCTGCACTGCAAGCTAAAACAACCCCTTCCTTCCTTATCCTGCACCAGAACCTGCACTGCAAGCTAAAACAACCCCTTCCTTCCTTATCCTGCACCAGAACCTGCACTGCAAGCTAAAACAACCCCTTCCTTCCTTATCCCGCACCAGAACCTGCACTGCAAGCTAAAACAACCCCTTCCTTCCTTATCCTGCACCAGAACCTGCACTGCAAGCTAAAACAACCCCTTCCTTCCTTATCCCGCACCAGAACCTGCACTGCAAGCTAAAACAACCCCTTCCTTCCTTGTCCTGCACCAGAACCTGCACTGCAAGATAAAACAACCCCTTCCTTCCTTATCCTGCACCAGAACCTGCACTGCAAGCTAAAACAACCCCTTCCTTCCTTATCCTGCGCCAGAACCTGCACTGCAAGCTAAAACCACCCCTTCCTTCCTTATCCTGCACCAGAACCTGCACTGCAAGCTAAAACAACCCCTTCCTTCCTTATCCTGCACCAGAACCTGCACTGCAAGCTAACACAACCCCATCCTTCCTTATCCCGCACCAGAACCTGCACTGCAAGCTAAAACAACCCCTTCCTTCCTTATCCTGCACCAGAACCTGCACTGCAAGCTAAAAGAACCCCTTCCTTCCGTATCCCGCACCAGAACCTGCACTGCAAGCTACAACAACCCCTTCCTTCCTTATCCTGCACCAGAACCTGCACTGCAAGCTAAAACAACCCCTTCCTTCCTTATCCTGCACCAGAACTTGCACTGCAAGCTAAAACAACCCCTTCCTTCCTAATCCTGCACCAGAACCTGCACTGCAAGCTACAACAACCCCTTCCTTCCTTATCCCGCACCAGAACCTGCACTGCAAGCTAAAACAACCCCTTCCTTCCTTATCCTGCACCAGAACCTGCACTGCAAGCTACAACAACCCCTTCCTTCCTTATCCTGCACCAGAACCTGCACTGCAAGCTAAAACAACCCCTTCCTTCCTTATCCTGCACCAGAACCTGCACTGCAAGCTACAACAACCCCTTCCTTCCTTATCCTGCACCAGAACCTGCACTGCAAGCTACAACAACCCCTTCCTTCCTTATCCTCCATCAGAACCTGCACTGCAAGCTAAAACAACCCCTTCCTTCCTTATCCTGCACCAGAACCTGCACTGCAAGCTACAACAACCCCTTCCTTCCTTATCCCGCGCCAGAACCTGCACTGCAAGCTAAAACAAACCCATCCTTCCTTATCCCGCGCCAGAACCTGCACTGCAAGCTAAAACAACCCCTTCCTTCCTTATCCTGCACCAGAACCTGCACTGCAAGCTAAAACAACCCCTTCCTTCCTTATCCTGCACCAGAACCTGCACTGCAAGCTACAACAACCCCTTCCTTCCTTATCCTGCGCCAGAACCTGCACTGCAAGCTAAAACAACCCCTTCCTTCCTTATCCCGCGCCAGAACCTGCACTGCAAGCTAAAACAACCCCTTCCTTCCTTATCCTGCACCAGAACCTGCACTGCAAGCTAAAACAACCCCTTCCTTCCTTATCCTGCGCCAGAACCTGCACTGCAAGCTAAAACAAACCCATCCTTCCTTATCCCGCGCCAGAACCTGCACTGCAAGCTACAACAACCCCTTCCTTCCTTATCCTGCACCAGAACCTGCACTGCAAGCTACAACAACCCCTTCCTTCCTTATCCTGCACCAGAACCTGCACTGCAACCTACAACAACCCCTTCCTTCCTTATCCTGCACCAGAACCTGCACTGCAAGCTACAACAACCCCTTCCTTCCTTATCCTGCGCCAGAACCTGCACTGCAAGCTAAAACAAACCCATCCTTCCTTATCCCGCGCCAGAACCTGCACTGCAAGCTAAAACAACCCCTTCCTTCCTTATCCTGCACCACTGCAAGCTACAACCACCCCTTCCTTCCTTATCCCGCGCCAGAACCTGCACTGCAAGCTAAAACAACCCCTTCCTTCCTTATCCTGCACCAGAACCTGCACTGCAAGCTAAAACAACCCCTTCCTTCCTTATCCCGCACCAGAACCTGCACTGCAAGCTACAACAACCCCTTCCTTCCTTATCCTGCACCAGAACCTGCACTGCAAGCTACAACAACCCCTTCCTTCCTTATCCTGCACCAGAACCTGCACTGCAAGCTACAACAACCCCTTCCTTCCTTATCCTGCACCAGAACCTGCACTGCAACCTACAACAACCCCTTCCTTCCTTATCCTGCACCAGAACCTGCACTGCAAGCTACAACAACCCCTTCCTTCCTTATCCTGCGCCAGAACCTGCACTGCAAGCTAAAACAACCCCTTCCTTCCTTATCCTGAGCCAGAACCTGCACTGCAAGCTAAAACAACCCCTTCCTCCTTATCCTGCACCAGAACCTGCACTGCAAGCTAAAACAACCCCTTCCTTCCTTATCCTGCGCCAGAACCTGCACTGCAAGCTAAAACAAACCCATCCTTCCTTATCCCGCGCCAGAACCTGCACTGCAAGCTACAACAACACCTTCCTTCCTTATCCTGAACCATAACCTGGACTGCAAGCTACAACAACACCTTCCTTCCTTATCCTGAACCATAACCTGGACTTCAAGCTACAACAACCCCTTCCTTCCTTATCCTGCACCAGAACCTGCACTGCAAGCTACAACAACCCCTTCCTTCCTTATCCTGCACCAGAACCTGCACTGCAAACTACAACAACCCCTTCCTTCCTTATCCTGCGCCAGAACCTGCACTGCAAGCTAAAACAACCCCTTCCTTCCTTATCCTGCACCAGAACCTGCACTGCAAGCTACAACAACCCCTTCCTTCCTTATCCTGCACCAGAACCTGCACTGCAAGCTACAACAACCCCTTCCTTCCTTATCCTGCACTGCAAGCTACAACAACCCCTTCCTTCCTTATCTTGCACCAGAACCTGCACTGCAAACTAAAACAACCCCTTCCTTCCTTATCCTGCGCCAGAACCTGCACTGCAAGCTAAAACAACCCCTTCCTTCCTTATCCTGCGCCAGAACCTGCACTGCAAGCTAAAACAACCCCTTCCTTCCTTATCCTGCGCCAGAACCTGCACTGCAAGCTACAACGACCCCTTCCTTCCTTGTCCTGCACCAGAACCTGCACTGCAAGCTAAAACAACCCCTTCCTTCCTTATCCTGCACCAGAACCTGCACTGCAAGCTAAAACAACCCCTTCCTTCCTTATCCTGCACCAGAACCTGCACTGCAAGCTAAAACAACACCTTCCTTCCTTATCCTGCACCAGAACCTGCACTGCAAGCTACAACAACCCCTTCCTTCCTTATCCTGCACCAGAACCTGCACTGCAAGCTAAAACAACCCCTTCCTTCCTTATCCCGCACCAGAACCTGCACTGCAAGCTAAAACAACCCCTTCCTTCCTTATCCTGCACCAGAACCTGCACTGCAAGCTACAACCACCCCTTCCTTCCTTATCCTGCGCCAGAACCTGCACTGCAAGCTAACACAACCCCTTCCTTCCTTATCCTGCACAGAACCTGCACTGCAAGCTAAAACAACCCCTTCCTTCCTTATCCTCCATCAGAACCTGCAGTGCAAGCTAAAACAACCCCTTCCTTCCTTATCCTGCACCAGAACCTGCACTGCAAGCTACAACAAGCCCTTCCTTCCTTATCCTGCACCAGAACCTGCACTGCAACCTACAACAACCCCTTCCTTCCTTATCCTGCACCAGAACCTGCACTGCAAGCTAAAACAACCCCTTCCTTCCTTATCCTGCACCAGAACCTGCACTGCAAGCTACAACCACCCCTTCCTTCCTTATCCCGCGCCAGAACCTGCACTGCAAGCTAAAACAGCCCCTTCCTTCCTTATCCTGCACCAGAACCTGCACTGCAAGCTAAAACAACCCCTTCCTTCCTTATCCTGCACCAGAACCTGCACTGCAAGCTACAACAACCCCTTCCTTCCTTATCCTGCACCAGAACCTGCACTGCAAACTACAACAACCCCTTCCTTCCTTATTCTGCGCCAGAACCTGCACTGCAAGCTAAAACAACCCCTTCCTTCCTTATCCTGCACCAGAACCTGCACTGCAAGCTACAACAACCCCTTCCTTCCTTATCCTGCACCAGAACCTGCACTGCAAGCTACAACAACCCCTTCCTTCTTTATCCTGCACTGCAAGCTACAACAACCCCTTCCTTCCTTATCTTGCACCAGAACCTGCACTGCAAACTAAAACAACCCCTTCCTTCCTTATCCTGCGCCAGAACCTGCACTGCAAGCTAAAACAACCCCTTCCTTCCTTATCCTGCACCAGAACCTGCACTGCAAGCTAAAACAACCCCTTCCTTCCTAATCCTGCACCAGAACCTGCACTGCAAGCTACAACGACCCCTTCCTTCCTTGTCCTGCACCAGAACCTGCACTGCAAGCTAAAACAACCCCTTCCTTCCTTATCCTGCACCAGAACCTGCACTGCAAGCTACAACAACCCCTTCCTTCCTTATCCTGCACCAGAACCTGCACTGCAAGCTAAAACAACACCTTCCTTCCTTATCCTGCACCAGAACCTGCACTGCAAGCTACAACAACCCCTTCCTTCCTTATCCTGCACCAGAACCTGCACTGCAAGCTAAAACAACCCCTTCCTTCCTTATCCTGCACCAGAACCTGCACTGCAAGCTACAACAACCCCTTCCTTCCTTATCCTGCACCAGAACCTGCACTGCAAGCTACAACAACCCCTTCCTTCCTTATCCTCCATCAGAACCTGCACTGCAAGCTAAAACAACCCCTTCCTTCCTTATCCTGCACCAGAACCTGCACTGCAAGCTACAACAACCCCTTCCTTCCTTATCCTGCGCCAGAACCTGCACTGCAAGCTAAAACAAACCCATCCTTCCTTATCCCGCGCCAGAACCTGCACTGCAAGCTAAAACAACCCCTTCCTTCCTTATCCTGCACCAGAACCTGCACTGCAAGCTAAAACAACCCCTTCCTTCCTTATCCCGCACCAGAACCTGCACTGCAAGCTACAACAACCCCTTCCTTCCTTATCCTGCGCCAGAACCTGCACTGCAAGCTAAAACAACCCCTTCCTTCCTTATCCCGCGCCAGAACCTGCACTGCAAGCTAAAACAACCCCTTCCTTCCTTATCCTGCACCAGAACCTGCACTGCAAGCTAAAACAACCCCTTCCTTCCTTATCCTGCGCCAGAACCTGCACTGCAAGCTAAAACAAACCCATCCTTCCTTATCCCGCGCCAGAACCTGCACTGCAAGCTACAACAACCCCTTCCTTCCTTATCCTGCACCAGAACCTGCACTGCAAGCTACAACAACCCCTTCCTTCCTTATCCTGCACCAGAACCTGCACTGCAACCTACAACAACCCCTTCCTTCCTTATCCTGCACCAGAACCTGCACTGCAAGCTACAACAACCCCTTCCTTCCTTATCCTGCGCCAGAACCTGCACTGCAAGCTAAAACAACCCCTTCCTTCCTTATCCCGCGCCAGAACCTGCACTGCAAGCTAAAACAACCCCTTCCTTCCTTATCCTGCACCACTGCAAGCTACAACCACCCCTTCCTTCCTTATCCCGCGCCAGAACCTGCACTGCAAGCTAAAACAACCCCTTCCTTCCTTATCCTGCACCAGAACCTGCACTGCAAGCTACAACAACCCCTTCCTTCCTTATCCCGCACCAGAACCTGCACTGCAAGCTACAACAACCCCTTCCTTCCTTATCCTGCGCCAGAACCTGCACTGCAAGCTAAAACAACCCCTTCCTTCCTTATCCTGAGCCAGAACCTGCACTGCAAGCTAAAACAACCCCTTCCTCCTTATCCTGCACCAGAACCTGCACTGCAAGCTAAAACAACCCCTTCCTTCCTTATCCTGCGCCAGAACCTGCACTGCAAGCTAAAACAAACCCATCTTTCCTTATCCCGCGCCAGAACCTGCACTGCAAGCTACAACAACACCTTCCTTCCTTATCCTGAACCATAACCTGGACTGCAAGCTACAACAACCCCTTCCTTCCTTATCCTGCACCAGAACCTGCACTGCAAGCTACAACAACCCCTTCCTTCCTTATCCTGCACCAGAACCTGCACTGCAAGCTAAAACAACCCCTTCCTTCCTTATCCTGCACCAGAACCTGCACTGCAAGCTACAACCACCCCTTCCTTCCTTATCCTGCGCCAGAACCTGCACTGCAAGCTAAAACAACCCCTTCCTTCCTTATCCCGCACCAGAACCTGCACTGCAAGCTACAACAACACCTTCCTTCCTTATCCTGAACCATAACCTGGACTTCAAGCTACAACAACCCCTTCCTTCCTTATCCTGCACCAGAACCTGCACTGCAAGCTACAACAACCCCTTCCTTCCTTATCCTGCACCAGAACCTGCACTGCAAGCTAAAACAACCCCTTCCTTCCTTATCCTGCACCAGAACCTGCACTGCAAGCTACAACCACCCCTTCCTTCCTTATCCTGCGCCAGAACCTGCACTGCAAGCTAAAACAACCCCTTCCTTCCTTATCCTGCACAGAACCTGCACTGCAAGCTAAAACAACCCCTTCCTTCCTTATCCTCCATCAGAACCTGCAGTGTAAGCTAAAACAACCCCTTCCTTCCTTATCCTGCACCAGAACCTGCACTGCAAGCTACAACAAGCCCTTCCTTCCTTATCCTGCACCAGAACCTGCACTGCAACCTACAACAACCCCTTCCTTCCTTATCCTGCACCAGAACCTGCACTGCAAGCTAAAACAACCCCTTCCTTCCTTATCCTGCACCAGAACCTGCACTGCAAGCTACAACCACCCCTTCCTTCCTTATCCTGCGCCAGAACCTGCACTGCAAGCTAAAACAATCCCTTCCTTCCTTATCCTGCACCAGAACCTGCACTGCAAGCTACAACAACCCCTTCCTTCCTTATCCCGCGCCAGAACCTGCACTGCAAGCTAACACAACCCCTTCCTTCCTTATCCTGCACAGAACCTGCACTGCAAGCTACAACGACCCCTTCCTTCCTTATCCTGCTCCAGAACCTGCACTGCAAGCTAAAACAACCCCTTCCTTCCTAATCCTGCACCAGAACCTGCACTGCAAGCTACAACAACCCCTTCCTTCCTTATCCTGCACCAGAACCTGCACTGCAAGCTATAACAACCCCTTCCTTCCTTATCCCGCACCAGAACCTGCACTGCAAGCTACAACAACCCCTTCCTTCCTTATCCTGCACCAGAACCTGCACTGCAAGCTACAACAACCCCTTCCTTCCTTATCCTGCACCAGAACCTGCACTGCAAGCTAAAACAACCCCTTCCTTCCTTATCCTGCGCCAGAACCTGCACTGCAAGCTAAAACAACCCCTTCCTTCCTTATCCTGCACCAGAACCTGCACTGCAAGCTACAACCACCCCTTCCTTCCTTATCCTGCGCCAGAACCTGCACTGCAAGCTAAAACAACCCCTTCCTTCCTTATCCTGCACCAGAACCTGCACTGCAAGCTAAAACAACCCCTTCCTTCCTTATCCTGCACCAGAACCTGCACTGCAAGCTAAAACAACCCCTTCCTTCCTTATCCTGCACCAGAACCTGCACTGCAAGCTACAACCACCCCTTCCTTCCTTATCCTGCGCCAGAACCTGCACTGCAAGCTAAAACAACCCCTTCCTTCCTTATCCTGCACAGAACCTGCACTGCAAGCTAAAACAACCCCTTCCTTCCTTATCCTCCATCAGAACCTGCAGTGCAAGCTAAAACAACCCCTTCCTTCCTTATCCTGCACCAGAACCTGCACTGCAAGCTACAACAACCCCTTCCTTCCTTATCCTGCACCAGAACCTGCACTGCAAGCTAAAACAACCCCTTCCTTCCTTATCCCGCACCAGAACCTGCACTGCAAGCTACAACAACCCCTTCCTTCCTTATCCTGCGCCAGAACCTGCACTGCAAGCTACAACAACCCCTTCCTTCCTTATCCTGCACCAGAACCTGTACTGCAAGCTAAAACAACCCCTTCCTTCCTTATCCTGCGCCAGAACCTGCACTGCAAGCTAAAACAACCCCTTCCTTCCTTATCCCGCACCAGAACCTGCACTGCAAGCTAAAACAACCCCTTCCTTCCTTATCCTGCGCCAGAACCTGCACTGCAAGCTAAAACAACCCCTTCCTTCCTTATCCTGCACCAGAACCTGCACTGCAAACTACAACAGCCCCTTCCTTCCTTATCCCGCACCAGAACCTGCACTGCAAGCTAACACAACCCCTTCCTTCCTTATCCTGCACAGAACCTGCACTGCAACCTACAACAACCCCTTCCTTCCTTATCCTGCACCAGAACCTGCACTGCAAGCTAAAACAACCCCTTCCTTCCTTATCCTGCACCAGAACCTGCACTGCAAGCTACAACCACCCCTTCCTTCCTTATCCTGCGCCAGAACCTGCACTGCAAGCTAAAACAACCCCTTCCTTCCTTATCCTGCACCAGAACCTGCACTGCAAGCTACAACAACCCCTTCCTTCCTTATCCCGCGCCAGAACCTGCACTGCAAGCTAACACAACCCCTTCCTTCCTTATCCTGCACAGAACCTGCACTGCAAGCTACAACGACCCCTTCCTTCCTTATCCTGCTCCAGAACCTGCACTGCAAGCTAAAACAACCCCTTCCTTCCTTATCCTGCACCAGAACCTGCACTGCAAGCTACAACAACCCCTTCCTTCCTTATCCTGCGCCAGAACCTGCACTGCAAGCTATAACAACCCCTTCCTTCCTTATCCCGCACCAGAACCTGCACTGCAAGCTACAACAACCCCTTCCTTCCTTATCCTGCACCAGAACCTGCACTGCAAGCTACAACGACCCCTTCCTTCCTTATCCTGCACCAGAACCTGCACTGCAAGCTAAAACAACCCCTTCCTTCCTTATCCTGCGCCAGAACCTGCACTGCAAGCTAAAACAACCCCTTCCTTCCTTATCCTGCACCAGAACCTGCACTGCAAGCTACAACAGCCCCTTCCTTCCTTATCCTGCGCCAGAACCTGCACTGCAAGCTAAAACAATCCCTTCCTTCCTTATCCTGCACCAGAACCTGCACTGCAAGCTAAAACAACCCCTTCCTTCCTTATCCTGCACCAGAACCTGCACTGCAAGCTAAAACAACCCCTTCCTTCCTTATCCTGCACCAGAACCTGCACTGCAAGCTACAACCACCCCTTCCTTCCTTATCCTGCGCCAGAACCTGCACTGCAAGCTAAAACAACCCCTTCCTTCCTTATCCTGCACCAGAACCTGCACTGCAAGCTAAAACAACCCCTTCCTTCCTTATCCTGCACCAGAACCTGCACTGCAAGCTACAACCACCCCTTCCTTCCTTATCCTGCACCAGAACCTGCACTGCAAGCTACAACAACCCCTTCCTTCCTTATCCTGCACCAGAACCTGCACTGCAAGCTAAAACAACCCCTTCCTTCCTTATCCCGCACCAGAACCTGCACTGCAAGCTAAAACAGCCCCTTCCTTCCTTATCCCGCACCAGAACCTGCACTGCAAGCTACAACAACCCCTTCCTTCCTTATCCTGCACCAGAACCTGCACTGCAAGCTAAAACAACCCCTTCCTTCCTTATCCCGCACCAGAACCTGCACTGCAAGCTACAACAACCCCTTCCTTCCTTATCCTGCACCAGAACCTGCACTGCAAGCTAAAACAACCCCTTCCTTCCTTATCCCGCACCAGAACCTGCACTGCAAGCTACAACAACCCCTTCCTTCCTTATCCTGCACCAGAACCTGCACTGCAAGCTACAACAACCCCTTCCTTCCTTGTCCTGCGCCAGAACCTGCACTGCAAGCTACAACAACCTCTTCCTTCCTTATCCTGCATCAGAACCTGCACTGCAAGCTAAAACAACCCCTTCCTTCCTTATCCTGCACCAAAACCTGCACTGCAAGCTAAAACAACCCCTTCCTTCCTTATCCTGCGCCAGAACCTGCACTGCAAGCTACAACAACCCCTTCCTTCCTTATCCTGCGCCAGAACCTGCACTGCAAGCTAAAACCACCCCTTCCTTCCTTATCCCGCACCAGAACCTGCACTGCAAGCTACAACCACCCCTTCCTTCCTTATCCTGCACCAGAACTTGCACTGCAAGCTACAACAACCCCTTCCTTCCTTATCCTGCACCAGAACCTGCACTGCAAGCTAAAACAACCCCTTCCTTCGTTATCCCGTGCCAGAACCTGCACTGCAAGCTAAAACAACCCCTTCCTTCCTTGTCCTGCACCAGAACCTGCACTGCAAGATAAAACAACCCCTTCCTTCCTTATCCTGCACCAGAACCTGCACTGCAAGCTAAAACAACCCCTTCCTTCCTTATCCTGCGCCAGAACCTGCACTGCAAGCTAAAACCACCCCTTCCTTCCTTATCCTGCACCAGAACCTGCACTGCAAGCTAAAACAACCCCTTCCTTCCTTATCCTGCACCAGAACCTGCACTGCAAGCTAAAACAACCCCTTCCTTCCTTATCCTGCACCAGAACCTGCACTGCAAGCTAAAACAACCCCTTCCTTCCTTATCCCGCACCAGAACCTGCACTGCAAGCTAAAACAACCCCTTCCTTCCTTATCCTGCACCAGAACCTGCACTGCAAGCTAAAACAACCCCTTCCTTCCTTATCCCGCACCAGAACCTGCACTGCAAGCTAAAACAACCCCTTCCTTCCTTGTCCTGCACCAGAACCTGCACTGCAAGATAAAACAACCCCTTCCTTCCTTATCCTGCACCAGAACCTGCACTGCAAGCTAAAACAACCCCTTCCTTCCTTATCCTGCGCCAGAACCTGCACTGCAAGCTAAAACCACCCCTTCCTTCCTTATCCTGCACCAGAACCTGCACTGCAAGCTAAAACAACCCCTTCCTTCCTTATCCTGCACCAGAACCTGCACTGCAAGCTAACACAACCCCATCCTTCCTTATCCCGCACCAGAACCTGCACTGCAAGCTAAAACAACCCCTTCCTTCCTTATCCTGCACCAGAACCTGCACTGCAAGCTAAAAGAACCCCTTCCTTCCGTATCCCGCACCAGAACCTGCACTGCAAGCTACAACAACCCCTTCCTTCCTTATCCTGCACCAGAACCTGCACTGCAAGCTAAAACAACCCCTTCCTTCCTTATCCTGCACCAGAACTTGCACTGCAAGCTAAAACAACCCCTTCCTTCCTAATCCTGCACCAGAACCTGCACTGCAAGCTACAACAACCCCTTCCTTCCTTATCCCGCACCAGAACCTGCACTGCAAGCTAAAACAACCCCTTCCTTCCTTATCCTGCACCAGAACCTGCACTGCAAGCTACAACAACCCCTTCCTTCCTTATCCTGCACCAGAACCTGCACTGCAAGCTAAAACAACCCCTTCCTTCCTTATCCTGCACCAGAACCTGCACTGCAAGCTACAACAACCCCTTCCTTCCTTATCCTGCACCAGAACCTGCACTGCAAGCTACAACAACCCCTTCCTTCCTTATCCTCCATCAGAACCTGCACTGCAAGCTAAAACAACCCCTTCCTTCCTTATCCTGCACCAGAACCTGCACTGCAAGCTACAACAACCCCTTCCTTCCTTATCCTGCGCCAGAACCTGCACTGCAAGCTAAAACAACCCCTTCCTTCCTTATCCCGCGCCAGAACCTGCACTGCAAGCTAAAACAACCCCTTCCTTCCTTATCCTGCACCAGAACCTGCACTGCAAGCTAAAACAACCCCTTCCTTCCTTATCCCGCACCAGAACCTGCACTGCAAGCTACAACAACCCCTTCCTTCCTTATCCTGCGCCAGAACCTGCACTGCAAGCTAAAACAACCCCTTCCTTCCTTATCCCGCGCCAGAACCTGCACTGCAAGCTAAAACAACCCCTTCCTTCCTTATCCTGCACCAGAACCTGCACTGCAAGCTAAAACAACCCCTTCCTTCCTTATCCTGCGCCAGAACCTGCACTGCAAGCTAAAACAAACCCATCCTTCCTTATCCCGCGCCAGAACCTGCACTGCAAGCTACAACAACCCCTTCCTTCCTTATCCTGCACCAGAACCTGCACTGCAAGCTACAACAACCCCTTCCTTCCTTATCCTGCACCAGAACCTGCACTGCAAGCTACAACAACCCCTTCCTTCCTTATCCTGCACCAGAACCTGCACTGCAAGCTACAACAACCCCTTCCTTCCTTATCCTGCGCCAGAACCTGCACTGCAAGCTAAAACAAACCCATCCTTCCTTATCCCGCGCCAGAACCTGCACTGCAAGCTAAAACAACCCCTTCCTTCCTTATCCTGCACCACTGCAAGCTAAAACAACCCCTTCCTTCCTTATCCCGCGCCAGAACCTGCACTGCAAGCTAAAACAACCCCTTCCTTCCTTATCCTGCACCAGAACCTGCACTGCAAGCTAAAACAACCCCTTCCTTCCTTATCCCGCACCAGAACCTGCACTGCAAGCTACAACAACCCCTTCCTTCCTTATCCTGCACCAGAACCTGCACTGCAAGCTACAACAACCCCTTCCTTCCTTATCCTGCACCAGAACCTGCACTGCAAGCTACAACAACCCCTTCCTTCCTTATCCTGCACCAGAACCTGCACTGCAACCTACAACAACCCCTTCCTTCCTTATCCTGCACCAGAACCTGCACTGCAAGCTACAACAACCCCTTCCTTCCTTATCCTGCGCCAGAACCTGCACTGCAAGCTAAAACAACCCCTTCCTTCCTTATCCTGAGCCAGAACCTGCACTGCAAGCTAAAACAACCCCTTCCTCCTTATCCTGCACCAGAACTTGCACTGCAAGCTAAAACAACCCCTTCCTTCCTTATCCTGCGCCAGAACCTGCACTGCAAGCTAAAACAAACCCATCCTTCCTTATCCCGCGCCAGAACCTGCACTGCAAGCTACAACAACACCTTCCTTCCTTATCCTGAACCATAACCTGGACTGCAAGCTACAACAACACCTTCCTTCCTTATCCTGAACCATAACCTGGACTTCAAGCTACAACAACCCCTTCCTTCCTTATCCTGCACCAGAACCTGCACTGCAAGCTACAACAACCCCTTCCTTCCTTATCCTGCACCAGAACCTGCACTGCAAACTACAACAACCCCTTCCTTCCTTATTCTGCGCCAGAACCTGCACTGCAAGCTAAAACAACCCCTTCCTTCCTTATCCTGCACCAGAACCTGCACTGCAAGCTACAACAACCCCTTCCTTCCTTATCCTGCACCAGAACCTGCACTGCAAGCTACAACAACCCCTTCCTTCTTTATCCTGCACTGCAAGCTACAACAACCCCTTCCTTCCTTATCCTGCGCCAGAACCTGCACTGCAAGCTAAAACAACCCCTTCCTTCCTTATCCTGCGCCAGAACCTGCACTGCAAGCTAAAACAACCCCTTCCTTCCTTATCCTGCACCAGAACCTGCACTGCAAGCTAAAACAACCCCTTCCTTCCTAATCCTGCACCAGAACCTGCACTGCAAGCTACAACGACCCCTTCCTTCCTTGTCCTGCACCAGAACCTGCACTGCAAGCTAAAACAACCCCTTCCTTCCTTATCCTGCACCAGAACCTGCACTGCAAGCTACAACAACCCCTTCCTTCCTTATCCTGCACCAGAACCTGCACTGCAAGCTAAAACAACCCCTTCCTTCCTTATCCTGCACCAGAACCTGCACTGCAAGCTACAACAACCCCTTCCTTCCTTATCCTGCACCAGAACCTGCACTGCAAGCTAAAACAACCCCTTCCTTCCTTATCCCGCACCAGAACCTGCACTGCAAGCTAAAACAACCCCTTCCTTCCTTATCCTGCACCAGAACCTGCACTGCAAGCTACAACCACCCCTTCCTTCCTTATCCTGCGCCAGAACCTGCACTGCAAGCTAACACAACCCCTTCCTTCCTTATCCTGCACAGAACCTGCACTGCAAGCTAAAACAACCCCTTCCTTCCTTATCCTCCATCAGAACCTGCAGTGCAAGCTAAAACAACCCCTTCCTTCCTTATCCTGCACCAGAACCTGCACTGCAAGCTACAACAAGCCCTTCCTTCCTTATCCTGCACCAGAACCTGCACTGCAACCTACAACAACCCCTTCCTTCCTTATCCTGCACCAGAACCTGCACTGCAAGCTAAAACAACCCCTTCCTTCCTTATCCTGCACCAGAACCTGCACTGCAAGCTACAACCACCCCTTCCTTCCTTATCCCGCGCCAGAACCTGCACTGCAAGCTAAAACAGCCCCTTCCTTCCTTATCCTGCACCAGAACCTGCACTGCAAGCTAAAACAACCCCTTCCTTCCTTATCCTGCACCAGAACCTGCACTGCAAGCTACAACAACCCCTTCCTTCCTTATCCTGCACCAGAACCTGCACTGCAAACTACAACAACCCCTTCCTTCCTTATTCTGCGCCAGAACCTGCACTGCAAGCTAAAACAACCCCTTCCTTCCTTATCCTGCACCAGAACCTGCACTGCAAGCTACAACAACCCCTTCCTTCCTTATCCTGCACCAGAACCTGCACTGCAAGCTACAACAACCCCTTCCTTCCTTATCCTGCACTGCAAGCTACAACAACCCCTTCCTTCCTTATCTTGCACCAGAACCTGCACTGCAAACTAAAACAACCCCTTCCTTCCTTATCCTGCGCCAGAACCTGCACTGCAAGCTAAAACAACCCCTTCCTTCCTTATCCTGCACCAGAACCTGCACTGCAAGCTAAAACAACCCCTTCCTTCCTAATCCTGCACCAGAACCTGCACTGCAAGCTACAACGACCCCTTCCTTCCTTATCCTGCACCAGAACCTGCACTGCAAGCTAAAACAACCCCTTCCTTCCTTATCCTGCACCAGAACCTGCACTGCAAGCTACAACAACCCCTTCCTTCCTTATCCTGCACCAGAACCTGCACTGCAAGCTAAAACAACACCTTCCTTCCTTATCCTGCACCAGAACCTGCACTGCAAGCTACAACAACCCCTTCCTTCCTTATCCTGCACCAGAACCTGCACTGCAAGCTAAAACAACCCCTTCCTTCCTTATCCTGCACCAGAACCTGCACTGCAAGCTACAACAACCCCTTCCTTCCTTATCCTGCACCAGAACCTGCACTGCAAGCTACAACAACCCCTTCCTTCCTTATCCTCCATCAGAACCTGCACTGCAAGCTAAAACAACCCCTTCCTTCCTTATCCTGCACCAGAACCTGCACTGCAAGCTACAACAACCCCTTCCTTCCTTATCCTGCGCCAGAACCTGCACTGCAAGCTAAAACAAACCCATCCTTCCTTATCCCGCGCCAGAACCTGCACTGCAAGCTAAAACAACCCCTTCCTTCCTTATCCTGCACCAGAACCTGCACTGCAAGCTAAAACAACCCCTTCCTTCCTTATCCCGCACCAGAACCTGCACTGCAAGCTACAACAACCCCTTCCTTCCTTATCCTGCGCCAGAACCTGCACTGCAAGCTAAAACAACCCCTTCCTTCCTTATCCTGAGCCAGAACCTGCACTGCAAGCTAAAACAACCCCTTCCTTCCTTATCCTGCACCAGAACCTGCACTGCAAGCTAAAACAACCCCTTCCTTCCTTATGCTGCGCCAGAACCTGCACTGCAAGCTAAAACAAACCCATCCTTCCTTATCCCGCGCCAGAACCTGCACTGCAAGCTACAACAACCCCTTCCTTCCTTATCCTGCACCAGAACCTGCACTGCAAGCTACAACAAGCCCTTCCTTCCTTATCCTGCACCAGAACCTGCACTGCAACCTACAACAACCCCTTCCTTCCTTATCCTGCACCAGAACCTGCACTGCAAGCTACAACAACCCCTTCCTTCCTTATCCTGCGCCAGAACCTGCACTGCAAGCTAAAACAAACCCATCCTTCCTTATCCCGCGCCAGAACCTGCACTGCAAGCTAAAACAACCCCTTCCTTCCTTATCCTGCACCACTGCAAGCTACAACCACCCCTTCCTTCCTTATCCCGCGCCAGAACCTGCACTGCAAGCTAAAACAACCCCTTCCTTCCTTATCCTGCACCAGAACCTGCACTGCAAGCTAAAACAACCCCTTCCTTCCTTATCCCGCACCAGAACCTGCACTGCAAGCTACAACAACCCCTTCCTTCCTTATCCTGCGCCAGAACCTGCACTGCAAGCTAAAACAACCCCTTCCTTCCTTATCCTGAGCCAGAACCTGCACTGCAAGCTAAAACAACCCCTTCCTCCTTATCCTGCACCAGAACCTGCACTGCAAGCTAAAACAACCCCTTCCTTCCTTATCCTGCGCCAGAACCTGCACTGCAAGCTAAAACAAACCCATCCTTCCTTATCCCGCGCCAGAACCTGCACTGCAAGCTACAACAACACCTTCCTTCCTTATCCTGAACCATAACCTGGACTGCAAGCTACAACAACACCTTCCTTCCTTATCCTGAACCATAACCTGGACTTCAAGCTACAACAACCCCTTCCTTCCTTATCCTGCACCAGAACCTGCACTGCAAGCTACAACAACCCCTTCCTTCCTTATCCTGCACCAGAACCTGCACTGCAAGCTACAACAACCCCTTCCTTCCTTATTCTGCGCCAGAACCTGCACTGCAAGCTAAAACAACCCCTTCCTTCCTTATCCTGCACCAGAACCTGCACTGCAAGCTACAACAACCCCTTCCTTCCTTATCCTGCACCAGAACCTGCACTGCAAGCTACAACAACCCCTTCCTTCTTTATCCTGCACTGCAAGCTACAACAACCCCTTCCTTCCTTATCTTGCACCAGAACCTGCACTGCAAACTAAAACAACCCCTTCCTTCCTTATCCTGCGCCAGAACCTGCACTGCAAGCTAAAACAACCCCTTCCTTCCTTATCCTGCACCAGAACCTGCACTGCAAGCTAAAACAACCCCTTCCTTCCTAATCCTGCACCAGAACCTGCACTGCAAGCTACAACGACCCCTTCCTTCCTTGTCCTGCACCAGAACCTGCACTGCAAGCTAAAACAACCCCTTCCTTCCTTATCCTGCACCAGAACCTGCACTGCAAGCTACAACAACCCCTTCCTTCCTTATCCTGCACCAGAACCTGCACTGCAAGCTAAAACAACACCTTCCTTCCTTATCCTGCACCAGAACCTGCACTGCAAGCTACAACAACCCCTTCCTTCCTTATCCTGCACCAGAACCTGCACTGCAAGCTAAAACAACCCCTTCTTTCCTTATCCCGCACCAGAACCTGCACTGCAAGCTAAAACAACCCCTTCCTTCCTTATCCTGCACCAGAACCTGCACTGCAAGCTACAACCACCCCTTCCTTCCTTATCCTGCGCCAGAACCTGCACTGCAAGCTAAAACAACCCCTTCCTTCCTTATCCCGCACCAGAACCTGCACTGCAAGCTACAACAACACCTTCCTTCCTTATCCTGAACCATAACCTGGACTTCAAGCTACAACAACCCCTTCCTTCCTTATCCTGCACCAGAACCTGCACTGCAAGCTACAACAACCCCTTCCTTCCTTATCCTGCACCAGAACCTGCACTGCAAACTACAACAACCCCTTCCTTCCTTATTCTGCGCCAGAACCTGCACTGCAAGCTAAAACAACCCCTTCCTTCCTTATCCTGCACCAGAACCTGCACTGCAAGCTAAAACAACCCCTTCCTTCCTTATCCTGCACCAGAACCTGCACTGCAAGCTACAACAACCCCTTCCTTCCTTATCCTGCACCAGAACCTGCACTGCAAGCTACAACAACCCCTTCCTTCTTTATCCTGCACTGCAAGCTACAACAACCCCTTCCTTCCTTATCTTGCACCAGAACCTGCACTGCAAACTAAAACAACCCCTTCCTTCCTTATCCTGCGCCAGAACCTGCACTGCAAGCTAAAACAACCCCTTCCTTCCTTATCCTGCACCAGAACCTGCACTGCAAGCTAAAACAACCCCTTCCTTCCTAATCCTGCACCAGAACCTGCACTGCAAGCTACAACGACCCCTTCCTTCCTTGTCCTGCACCAGAACCTGCACTGCAAGCTAAAACAACCCCTTCCTTCCTTATCCTGCACCAGAACCTGCACTGCAAGCTACAACAACCCCTTCCTTCCTTATCCTGCACCAGAACCTGCACTGCAAGCTAAAACAACCCCTTCCTTCCTTATCCTGCACCAGAACCTGCACTGCAAGCTACAACAACCCCTTCCTTCCTTATCCTGCACCAGAACCTGCACTGCAAGCTAAAACAACCCCTTCCTTCCTTATCCTGCACCAGAACCTGCACTGCAAGCTACAACGACCCCTTCCTTCCTTATCCTGCACCAGAACCTGCACTGCAAGCTACAACAACCCCTTCCTTCCTTATCCTCCATCAGAACCTGCACTGCAAGCTAAAACAACCCCTTCCTTCCTTATCCTGCACCAGAACCTGCACTGCAAGCTACAACAACCCCTTCCTTCCTTATCCTGCGCCAGAACCTGCACTGCAAGCTAAAACAAACCCATCCTTCCTTATCCCGCGCCAGAACCTGCACTGCAAGCTAAAACAACCCCTTCCTTCCTTATCCTGCACCAGAACCTGCACTGCAAGCTAAAACAACCCCTTCCTTCCTTATCCCGCACCAGAACCTGCACTGCAAGCTACAACAACCCCTTCCTTCCTTATCCTGCGCCAGAACCTGCACTGCAAGCTAAAACAACCCCTTCCTTCCTTATCCCGCGCCAGAACCTGCACTGCAAGCTAAAACAACCCCTTCCTTCCTTATCCTGCACCAGAACCTGCACTGCAAGCTAAAACAACCCCTTCCTTCCTTATCCTGCGCCAGAACCTGCACTGCAAGCTAAAACAAACCCATCCTTCCTTATCCCGCGCCAGAACCTGCACTGCAAGCTACAACAACCCCTTCCTTCCTTATCCTGCACCAGAACCTGCACTGCAAGCTACAACAACCCCTTCCTTCCTTATCCTGCACCAGAACCTGCACTGCAAGCTACAACAACCCCTTCCTTCCTTATCCTGCACCAGAACCTGCACTGCAAGCTACAACAACCCCTTCCTTCCTTATCCTGCGCCAGAACCTGCACTGCAAGCTAAAACAAACCCATCCTTCCTTATCCCGCGCCAGAACCTGCACTGCAAGCTAAAACAACCCCTTCCTTCCTTATCCTGCACCACTGCAAGCTACAACCACCCCTTCCTTCCTTATCCCGCGCCAGAACCTGCACTGCAAGCTAAAACAACCCCTTCCTTCCTTATCCTGCACCAGAACCTGCACTGCAAGCTAAAACAACCCCTTCCTTCCTTATCCCGCACCAGAACCTGCACTGCAAGCTACAACAACCCCTTCCTTCCTTATCCTGCGCCAGAACCTGCACTGCAAGCTAAAACAACCCCTTCCTTCCTTATCCTGAGCCAGAACCTGCACTGCAAGCTAAAACAACCCCTTCCTCCTTATCCTGCACCAGAACCTGCACTGCAAGCTAAAACAACCCCTTCCTTCCTTATCCTGCGCCAGAACCTGCACTGCAAGCTAAAACAAACCCATCCTTCCTTATCCCGCGCCAGAACCTGCACTGCAAGCTACAACAACACCTTCCTTCCTTATCCTGAACCATAACCTGGACTGCAAGCTACAACAACCCCTTCCTTCCTTATCCTGCACCAGAACCTGCACTGCAAGCTACAACAACCCCTTCCTTCCTTATCCTGCACCAGAACCTGCACTGCAAGCTAAAACAACCCCTTCCTTCCTTATCCTGCACCAGAACCTGCACTGCAAGCTACAACCACCCCTTCCTTCCTTATCCTGCGCCAGAACCTGCACTGCAAGCTAAAACAACCCCTTCCTTCCTTATCCCGCACCAGAACCTGCACTGCAAGCTACAACAACACCTTCCTTCCTTATCCTGAACCATAACCTGGACTTCAAGCTACAACAACCCCTTCCTTCCTTATCCTGCACCAGAACCTGCACTGCAAGCTACAACAACCCCTTCCTTCCTTATCCTGCACCAGAACCTGCACTGCAAGCTAAAACAACCCCTTCCTTCCTTATCCTGCACCAGAACCTGCACTGCAAGCTACAACCACCCCTTCCTTCCTTATCCTGCGCCAGAACCTGCACTGCAAGCTAAAACAACCCCTTCCTTCCTTATCCTGCACAGAACCTGCACTGCAAGCTAAAACAACCCCTTCCTTCCTTATCCTCCATCAGAACCTGCAGTGTAAGCTAAAACAACCCCTTCCTTCCTTATCCTGCACCAGAACCTGCACTGCAAGCTACAACAAGCCCTTCCTTCCTTATCCTGCACCAGAACCTGCACTGCAACCTACAACAACCCCTTCCTTCCTTATCCTGCACCAGAACCTGCACTGCAAGCTAAAACAACCCCTTCCTTCCTTATCCTGCACCAGAACCTGCACTGCAAGCTACAACCACCCCTTCCTTCCTTATCCTGCGCCAGAACCTGCACTGCAAGCTAAAACAACCCCTTCCTTCCTTATCCTGCACCAGAACCTGCACTGCAAGCTACAACAACCCCTTCCTTCCTTATCCCGCGCCAGAACCTGCACTGCAAGCTAACACAACCCCTTCCTTCCTTATCCTGCACAGAACCTGCACTGCAAGCTACAACGACCCCTTCCTTCCTTATCCTGCTCCAGAACCTGCACTGCAAGCTAAAACAACCCCTTCCTTCCTAATCCTGCACCAGAACCTGCACTGCAAGCTACAACAACCCCTTCCTTCCTTATCCTGCACCAGAACCTGCACTGCAAGCTATAACAACCCCTTCCTTCCTTATCCCGCACCAGAACCTGCACTGCAAGCTACAACAACCCCTCCCTTCCTTATCCTGCACCAGAACCTGCACTGCAAGCTACAACGACCCCTTCCTTCCTTATCCTGCACCAGAACCTGCACTGCAAGCTAAAACAACCCCTTCCTTCCTTATCCTGCGCCAGAACCTGCACTGCAAGCTAAAACAACCCCTTCCTTCCTTATCCTGCACCAGAACCTGCACTGCAAGCTACAACCACCCCTTCCTTCCTTATCCTGCGCCAGAACCTGCACTGCAAGCTAAAACAATCCCTTCCTTCCTTATCCTGCACCAGAACCTGCACTGCAAGCTAAAACAACCCCTTCCTTCCTTATCCTGCACCAGAACCTGCACTGCAAGCTAAAACAACCCCTTCCTTCCTTATCCTGCACCAGAACCTGCACTGCAAGCTACAACCACCCCTTCCTTCCTTATCCTGCGCCAGAACCTGCACTGCAAGCTAAAACAACCCCTTCCTTCCTTATCCTGCACAGAACCTGCACTGCAAGCTAAAACAACCCCTTCCTTCCTTATCCTCCATCAGAACCTGCAGTGCAAGCTAAAACAACCCCTTCCTTCCTTATCCTGCACCAGAACCTGCACTGCAAGCTACAACAACCCCTTCCTTCCTTATCCTGCACCAGAACCTGCACTGCAAGCTAAAACAACCCCTTCCTTCCTTATCCCGCACCAGAACCTGCACTGCAAGCTACAACAACCCCTTCCTTCCTTATCCTGCGCCAGAACCTGCACTGCAAGCTACAACAACCCCTTCCTTCCTTATCCTGCACCAGAACCTGTACTGCAATCTAAAACAACCCCTTCCTTCCTTATCCTGCGCCAGAACCTGCACTGCAAGCTAAAACAACCCCTTCCTTCCTTATCCCGCACCAGAACCTGCACTGCAAGCTAAAACAACCCCTTCCTTCCTTATCCTGCGCCAGAACCTGCACTGCAAGCTAAAACAACCCCTTCCTTCCTTATCCTGCACCAGAACCTGCACTGCAAACTACAACAGCCCCTTCCTTCCTTATCCCGCACCAGAACCTGCACTGCAAGCTAACACAACCCCTTCCTTCCTTATCCTGCACAGAACCTGCACTGCAACCTACAACAACCCCTTCCTTCCTTATCCTGCACCAGAACCTGCACTGCAAGCTAAAACAACCCCTTCCTTCCTTATCCTGCACCAGAACCTGCACTGCAAGCTACAACCACCCCTTCCTTCCTTATCCTGCGCCAGAACCTGCACTGCAAGCTAAAACAATCCCTTCCTTCCTTATCCTGCACCAGAACCTGCACTGCAAGCTACAACAACCCCTTCCTTCCTTATCCCGCACCAGAACCTGCACTGCAAGCTAACACAACCCCTTCCTTCCTTATCCTGCACAGAACCTGCACTGCAAGCTACAACGACCCCTTCCTTCCTTATCCTGCTCCAGAACCTGCACTGCAAGCTAAAACAACCCCTTCCTTCCTAATCCTGCACCAGAACCTGCACTGCAAGCTACAACAACCCCTTCCTTCCTTATCCTGCGCCAGAACCTGCACTGCAAGCTATAACAACCCCTTCCTTCCTTATCCCGCACCAGAACCTGCACTGCAAGCTACAACAACCCCTTCCTTCCTTATCCTGCACCAGAACCTGCACTGCAAGCTACAACAACCCCTTCCTTCCTTATCCTGCACCAGAACCTGCACTGCAAGCTAAAACAACCCCTTCCTTCCTTATCCTGCGCCAGAACCTGCACTGCAAGCTAAAACAACCCCTTCCTTCCTTATCCTGCACCAGAACCTGCACTGCAAGCTACAACCACCCCTTCCTTCCTTATCCTGCGCCAGAACCTGCACTGCAAGCTAAAACAACCCCTTCCTTCCTTATCCTGCACCAGAACCTGCACTGCAAGCTAAAACAACCCCTTCCTTCCTTATCCTGCACCAGAACCTGCACTGCAAGCTAAAACAACCCCTTCCTTCCTTATCCTGCACCAGAACCTGCACTGCAAGCTACAACCACCCCTTCCTTCCTTATCCTGCGCCAGAACCTGCACTGCAAGCTAAAACAACCCCTTCCTTCCTTATCCTGCACCAGAACCTGCACTGCAAGCTAAAACAACCCCTTCCTTCCTTATCCTCCATCAGAACCTGCAGTGCAAGCTAAAACAACCCCTTCCTTCCTTATCCTGCACCAGAACCTGCACTGCAAGCTACAACAACCCCTTCCTTCCTTATCCTGCACCAGAACCTGCACTGCAAGCTAAAACAACCCCTTCCTTCCTTATCCCGCACCAGAACCTGCACTGCAAGCTACAACAACCCCTTCCTTCCTTATCCTGCGCCAGAACCTGCACTGCAAGCTACAACAACCCCTTCCTTCCTTATCCTGCACCAGAACCTGCACTGCAAGCTAAAACAACCCCTTCCTTCCTTATCCTGCGCCAGAACCTGCACTGCAAGCTAAAACAACCCCTTCCTTCCTTATCCCGCACCAGAACCTGCACTGCAAGCTAAAACAACCCCTTCCTTCCTTATCCTGCGCCAGAACCTGCACTGGAAGCTAAAACAACCCCTTCCTTCCTTATCCTGCACCAGAACCTGCACTGCAAACTACAACAACCCCTTCCTTCCTTATCCTGCACCAGAACCTGCACTGCAAGCTAAAACAACCCCTTCCTTCCTTATCCCGCACCAGAACCTGCACTGCAAGCTACAACAACCCCTTCCTTCCTTATCCTGCACCAGAACCTGCACTGCAAGCTAAAACAGCCCCTTCCTTCCTTATCCCGCACCAGAACCTGCACTGCAAGCTACAACAGCCCCTTCCTTCCTTATCCCGCACCAGAACCTGCACTGCAAGCTAAAACAACCCCTTCCATCCTTATCCTGCGCCAGAACCTGCACTGCAAGCTAAAACAACCCCTTCCTTCCTTATCCCGCACCAGAACCTGCACTGCAAGCTACAACAACCCCTTCCTTCCTTATCCTGCGCCAGAACCTGCACTGCAAGCTAAAACAACCCCTTCCTTCCTTATCCTGCACCAGAACCTGGCGCGCCTGTTCTCTCTCTCTGTCTGTCGCTCTCAAATAAATAAATAAATAAAAATAAAAAAAAAAAGGGCCAGAGGATGGTGGGGGGTGGAGGATGCTATGCCACACTGTCATCCGCACACAAGGTGGCCCTTTCGTGACCTCCACAAAACCTGGGCAACACTGGGCCTCTGGACACTGTGCCTGGGATGATGGAGACCCCCCCATTTCTCCTGGGATGATGGAGACACCCCCCCAACATTTCTCCCTCAGGAGTTCTTGGGCGGCTCCTGGGCCTGGGGGAGGGGAGGGGCAGGAGACACTGTCTATTGCCTGCGTTCTGGTAAATAACAGCCCACTCACGATCAGGCTAACAGTAAATAAACAAATAAAATATATTTTTTAAAATGTGTTTTTTTAAAAAAAAGTATTTCATTCATTTATTTGGCAGAGAAAAAGGAACAGAGAGAGAGAGAGAATGGGTGCGCCAGGGCCTCCAGCCAGTGCCGATAAGCTCCCGACGCGTGCGCCACCTTGCTGCATGTGGCTTACGTGGGTCCCGGGGAATCGAACCTGGGTCCTTTGGCTTTGCAGGCAAACGCCTAAACCGCCAAGCCATCCCTTCAGCCCTTAAAGAATATTTTTACAAAATGGAGAAATAGATATAAAAAAAAAAAAAAGAGTATAGTTTGCAAGTGAGGTACGTCTGTGACAGGAGAGAAGGAGAGGTCAGCCTGGAAGAGGGAGGGGACAAGCCTGAGGGGACTCTTGGAAGGTCATTGATCAAAAGGGAGGCTGCTTCTGACCCTCCGGGAGGGAGCGGTGGCCGCCAAGCCAGCCCAGTCTTTGTCACAGAACGTTTGTTTACGGCCAAGGTAATTGCGTGCAGTCTAACTGAAAATTGGCTACCCCTTAAAAAAAAATAAATAAATAAATAAAGCAAAAATAAGTAAAATAAAGCAAAACTAAATCACAGTCCCTAGGTAGGTCTGGCCGGTGCAACGAGGTTACTTAATGAACCTGTCTTGGGAAAGCTCGGCGGGAACAGTTCCCCGTGAGGACCTCCTGAAATGACTGCGGGTCTCTCAGGACCCCGGGTCTCTAAAGGACCAGAGATGGACTTCAATGCGTCGTCGACAAGCTGAGTGTGTGTGTGTGTGTGTGTGTGTGTGTGTGTGTGTGCGCCCTGAAACTCGCTCCCCTTAAAAGCGGGGAAAAAAAAAAAAGACAAAAATAAAAAAATAAAATAAAATAAAAAATAAAAATAAAAAAGCAGGAGGCTGCTGCCCGCCCCCCACGTCCAGGTGCAAAGTGAGGGTCACAAGGGAGTCCTCAGCACCGCTCTGAGGCCTGCGCACGAGAAAAGTGATCCAGTTGCTTTCCTGCAGAGGATCCCAGCTGGAATCGTCCTGGAGGATATGAAATGTAGTTGGGAAATGAGCTCTGGACCGCATGGACATCCATCTTCACACATCTGCAGCAGTGGTGCGTGTGCGTTTTGGGGTGTGTGTGCGCGTGTTTTGGGGTGTGTGTGTGAGGACGGTGACGTGGGAGAGGAATCACAGGGGGCTGGGGTGGGGAGAAGCATGTTTAAGATCAACGTGAAACGGCATCTGTATGAAAGTGTGAGAAGGAAACCCACCCTGTCGTGTGCTCGCTTAAAAACCAGGAACAAAAGTTAATTGTCGGACGGGAGGGCCGGCTCGGCGGTTACGGCATCTGCCTAGGAAGCCAAAGGGCCCGGGTTCGATTCCCCGGGTCCCACGTTAGCCAGATGCACAAGGGGGCGCACGCGTCTGGAGTTCGCTGGCAGAGGCTGGAGGCCCTGGCATGTGCCCGTTCTCTCTCTCTCTCTCTCTCTCTCTCTTTCTCTGTCAAATAATTAAATAAATAAAAATAAAACGTAGAAGTAATTGGTACCAATGATAGTGAGTCCTGCTCGGGCAGAAGCCAGGGAAGAAGCGGAGTGACCACCCCCAGGTTCCCTTGCTGTTGGTGACGGTGATGAGGAGTCCATTGCGGGGTTCCCCGCCCCGCCCAGAGCCCAGACGCCGTTCCCCCGAGACCAGGCTTAGCCACACTGGCATGGGGGCGGCCCCGAGACCCTCAGCGTCCGCGGGGAAGGGGGGCAGCCACGGCCGTGAGCGTCAGGAGCCCCGGGTGTTGGAAGACAGGGCCAGCAGTGTTCCTGGGCTGGGCTGCCCGTGTGGTCCAGCGGCGTCGGGGCGTCGCGGGTTCAAGCACGACCTCCGCTCAAGAAACGAGGGGGACAGCGACGACGGGAGGACAGCCCAGGCCTCCGCGCGGCAGCCCTTGAAGGGCCCAAGAATTCGGAAGCCCAGAAACACCATCACGCTCCACAGGGAGCTCAAGCGGCCCCTGCAGGCCTCGAAGTCCAGGCTTTACTCTCTGTTGGAAGCAAGTAGAGAACCCCTCTCCTCATTATATCAGAGCCCGCTCCTCATATAAAACTAGGTAAAAAGGGCGTGAGATAGCCCTCAAGAATGGGAAATGAGTAATGAAGTGAACCACTTATTTGGTTTCTGTAAATAGCCTGCACTATAAGCCTTAATAGCCCGCACCGTAAGCCTCAGTAGCTCGCACCATAAGCTGTAGCAGCCTGCCTCCAAGGTCACAGGAGATGACGCCACACTCTCCACCCCACCAAGGACCTGCACACGCTGACCTCCAAGGTCACAGGAGATGACGCCACACTCTCCACCCCCACCCAAGGACCTGCACACGCTGACCTCCAAGGTCACAGGAGATGACGCCTCACTCTCCACCCCCACCCAAGGACCTGCACACGCTGACCTCCAAGGTCACAGGAGATGACACCACACTCTCCACCCCCACCCAAGGACCTGCACACGCTGACCTCCAAGGTCACAGGAGATGACGCCACACTCTCCACCCCCACCCAAGGACCGGCGCCCATGCTGACCTCCAAGGTCATAGGGACTGATTGGCACACGAGGGGCTTGAACAAATTAAACTAATTGGCTTAGAAACTATGGGGTGGCACAAACTGACTCGCCCGCACCCCGCGGGCTCCTGATGTTAAAAAAATGATTGGTCTAAGGCACAGGCTTTGTTAGAAACCCTATAAAAACTGTCCTGTTCCTGCATTCGGGGCTCTGCAGTCCTCTACCCCTGCGCGGCGTACGACTGTGGGCCCCAGCGCGCTTGGAATAAAATCCTCTTGCAGTTTGCATCAAGACCGCTTCTCGTGAGTGATTTGGGGTGTCGCCTTATCCGGGCAGAGCGTGGGGGCCCCATCTTGGGGTTCCTTCAGTCTAATTGCAGTTTCCCTCGCAATGCAGGACAAACAGCCCCCCGACCCACCACCCCGGAAGCAGCTCACGGGAGTAAGAGGTTTATTTCAGGCTGACCGATTCCTGGGGAAGCTTTGTTTTTTAAACATATTTTTATTTATTTGAGAGGGACAGACAGAGCAGACAGAGAGAGAACGAGGTAGACAGACGGGGGAGGGGGGGAATGGGCGCGCCAGGGCCTCCAGCCTCTGCAAACGAAGTCCAGACGCGTGCGCCCCTTGTGCATCTGGCTAACGTGGGACCTGGGGAACCGAGCCTCGAACCGGGGTCCTTAGGCTTCACAGGCAAGCACTTAACCGCTAAGCCATCTCTCCAGCCCCGCTTGTTAAAAAATATTTTATTTTTATTTATTTATTTGAGAGAGAGAATGGGCACGCCAGGGCCTCCAGCAGCTGCAATTGACTCCAGATGCACGCGCCACCTCGCGCACCTGGCCTACGTGGGTCCCGGAGAATCGAACCTGAGACCTTTGGCTTTGCAGGCAGACGCCTTAGCTGCCGAGAGCTGCTGGCACTGAAGGACCCAGGAACTGAATGACGCCGCGGCAGGCTTCCATAGAGTGCTGCCCGGCTGAGGCCTAGGGGACAAGTTTCAGTGTAAACGGAGAAGCAAAGGGGCAGCTGCCCTGCCCCGGGCCCAGAACACCGAGAGTGACCCACGACTGGACTCTGGAAGCGCTGCCAGCACCACCCCGGCTCCGGGAAGGCCCTGGCTGCTGGAGACTGAGAAGGAGCCTTCGTCCACAATACCGAGTCAGCCTTTCAGCCACATCTTTGCTGTTCCTGACCTCACGGTGGCTGAGGCTGCCTACCCAAGGCCTGCGTCATAAGAGGGGACAATGGTGGCATCAAAACAAAAGGGAGGGCTGGAGAGATGGCTCAGCCCGTAAGTGCTTGCCTGCAAAGCCTAAGGACCCGGGTTCGAGGCTCGGTTCCCCAGGACCCACGTTAGCCAGATGCACAAGGGGGCGCACGTGTCTGGAGTTCGTTTGCAGAGGCTGGAAGCCCTGGCGCTCCCATTCTCTCTCTCCCTCTCTCTGCCTCTTTCTCTCTGTGTCTGTCGCTCTCAAATAAATAAATAAAAAATATACAAGAAGAAAACAGAACAGAAGCGAGACTAGTTTCACGAAAGAGGGGCTTCTGTGACGGGGGAATCTGGGAGGGAGGAAACTGAGTAATTTGGAGAGGACTGGGATCATGGCGGTGTACTGTCTATATTTGCGGAAGCTGTCGATAAGAAGGTAAAAAAAAAACTGGGGTCTAGAGGGATGGCTTAGTGGTTAGGGCATTTGCCTGCAAAAGCCAAAGGACCCAGGTTCGATTCCCCAGGACTGACGTTAGCCAGGTGCACAGTGGCTGGAGGCCCTGGTGCGCCCATTCTCTCTTTCTCAAATGAATAATAATCATATATATGATTTTATATATATATATGATTTTATACATATACATATGATTTTATATGTAGATATGACTTTATACATATATATGATTTTATATATATACATATATATATACAGATATATATACATATATATATGTATATATATCTGTATATATATATATATATGATTATTATGAGACAAGAAAAAAATACCTGAGTGCACGTGGGACATAGCTAAAGACTCATTTTTAGTCGCCTTATGAATAAACTCTCGTGCAAATACAGTCGTTTCAGCAACTGGAAAACCGTGAGCTGGGCCACGTGAGCCGGGGTCAGCAGCAAAGGCCTCAGGTAGGAACGGCGCCCATTGCACGCCCCCAGCAGGCCTGGCCAAAGGCCCACGTGCCGTCGAGCCTGCTTCTCGATGAACGCAGCCGGGATGAAGCCTGAGCCTCAGAAAAGCATGCGCTGGGGGCTGGGGAGATGGCTCAGTGGTTAAGGCCCGTGTCTGAGAAGCCCAGGGACCCAGGTTTGAATCCCCAGAACCCACATAAGCCAGGAGCACAAGGCAGCTCACGTGCCTGGGGTTCGTTGGTGGGGGCTGAGGCCCTGGCGCACTCATTTTCTCTCTCCCTCCTCCTCACTCTCTCTCTCATTAAAAAATTTTTATTTTTACTTATTTGAGAGCGACAGACACAGAGAGAAAGACAGGTAGAGGGAGAGAGAGAGAATGGGCGCGCCAGGGCTTCCAGCCACTGCAAACGAACTCCAGACGCGTGCGCCCCCTTGTGCATCTGGCTAACGTGGGACCTGGGGAACCGAGCCTCGAACCGGGGTCCTTAGGCTTCACAGGCAAGCGCTCAACCGCTAAACCATCTCTCCAGCCCCTGAATTGTTTCCTTAAAGAATGAGCTGAGCCGGGCGTGGTGGTGGCGCAGGCCTTTCATGCCAGCACTCGGGAGGCCGATGGGGGAGGATCGTGGCCGTGAGTTCGAGGCCACCCTGAGACTCCATGGTGAATTCCGGGTCAGCCTGGGCCAGAGCGAGACCCTACCTCAAAAACAAACAAAAAAACATCAAAAAAAAAAACCAAAAACAAAAACCAAAAAAACAACCCAACAATGAGCTGAAATGCAAAGCGGACCCACGAAACGAGGAAGAGAGACAAACGTCAGGAGGGTCAGGACGCCTGGGGTCGCCATGTCGGTCTAGAAAGGGCTTCAGAATGGATGGAGTCCTTTTTTGTGTTTCTTTTTCTTTTCTTTTTGTAAATATTTTATTTATTTGAGCCATAGAGTTAAAGGCAGATACAATGGGGGGGGGGCAGCGAGCGAGCGAGGGCCTTTAGTCACAGTAAGTGCGCTCCAGACACACGCGCCCCCTTGTGCATCAGGCTTTGTGTGGGGACTGGGGAATCGAACCTGGGTCCTTCGGCTTCGCAGGCAAATGCCTTAACCGCTAGGCCATCCCTCCAGCCCATCTTTTTTTTTTTTTTTGCAAGTGCATGTGTGTGTGTGTTTTCTGTGCATGTTTGTGTGTGTTTTCTGTGCATGTGTGTGTGTTTTCTGTGCACGTGTTTTCTGTGCACGTGTGTTTTCTGTGCATGTGTGTGTGTTTTCTGTGCACGTGTTTTCTCTGCACTTGTGTGTTTTCTATGCACGTGTGAGTTTTCTGTGCGTGTGTGTGTTTTCTGTGCGTGTGTGTGTTTTCTGTGCATGTGTGTGTGTTTTCTGTGCATTTGTGTGTTTTCTGTGCGTGTGTGTTTTCTGTGCACGTGTGTGTTTTCTGTGCACGTGTGTGTGTTTTCTGTGCACATGTGTGTGTGTTTTCTGTGCACGTGTGTGTTTTCTGTGCACGTGTGTATGTTTTCTGTGCACATGTGTGTGTGTTTTCTGTGCACATTTGTGTGTTTTTCTGTGCATGTGTGTGTGTTTTCTGTGCATGTGTGTGTTTTCTGTGCATGTATGTGTGTGTTTTCTGGCATGTGTGCTTTCTGTGCACACGTGTGTGTGTTCTGTGCACGTGTATGTGTGTTCTGTGCACGTGTGTGTGTGTTTTCTGTGCATGCGTGTCTGCACACGTGTGTGTGTGTACAGGCCTGTTTTTAGTTTTTTGAAGTAGGGTTTCACTCGGATCCAGGCTGACCCGGAACTCACTCTGCAGTCTCAGGCTGGCCTCGAACTCAGAGCCGTGATCCTCCTACCTCCGCCTCCCGAGGGCTGGGGTTAAAGGAATGCACCAACATGCCCGGCTTTTTAAATACAATAATTATTATTGTAATTATTATTTTTGGATTTTCGAGGTCGGGTCTACTCTGGTCTAGGCTGACCTGGAAGTCACTATGCAGTCTCAGGGTGGCCTCGAACTCAGAGCCGTGATCCTCCGACCTCCGCCTCCCGAGGGCTGGGATTAAAGGAATGCACGTGGGTCCCTGGATTCTCGGGGGGGGGGGGGGGCTGCGGTTCCCTGAAGGCGTCCGGGCCACCACGGAGCAGGGTCTTGAGGTGAGAAAAGAACCGTCTCTGTGAGCAGCTCGGTTTATTCAGCAGGGAAATGGGTTTATAAGCCGCTGAGCAAGGGAGGAGGGTCCTAAGGGGACTGGTGGGCTCGAGGGTCGCTGGCCGACACCAGGACAATTGGGAGGCTGAGGGAAGAGGACGGCCGTGAGTTCGAGGCCAGCCTGAGACTACAAGGTGACGTCCAGGTCGGGCCCGGGCTGGAGTGCGACCCGGCCTCGCAAAGCCGAAACAACAAAGTAAGTAAACTCTATCACAAAGGACGTCCCAGGGACGTGCCGGCGTCTCATGCTGGTTTACAAAGTAGGAGAAACCGGGCTGGGGAGATGGCCTAGCGGTTGAGCGCTTGCCTGTGAAGCCTGAGGACCCCGGTTCGAGGCTCGGCTCCCCAGGTCCCACGTTAGCCGGATGCACAAGGGGGCGCACGCGTCTGGAGTTCGTTTGCAGAGGCTGGAAGCCCTGGCGCGCCCATTCTCTCTCCCTCCCTCTATCTGTCTTTCTCTCTGTGTCTGTCGCTCTCGACTAAATAAATAAAAAATGAACAAAAAAATTTAAATCATTTAGTCCTCTGACACGCTCTTTTATCCTCTCTCTTTCTCTCTCTGTGTGCGCCTCTCTCTCTCTCCCATAAATGAATGCATGGGACCGTGAGCTCTTGAATTTTTAAAAGTCATTTAGTCCTGACACGCTCTTTCACGCTCTCCCTGCGTCTTTCTCTCTCCCTCTCTCCCATAAATGAGTAAGTGAAAACGTGAGCTCTTGAATTCTTTTTAAAAATCATTTAGTCCTTACATGCTCTTTTATACTCTCTCTTTCTCTCTCTGTGACTTTCTCTCCCATAAATGAATAAATGGAAACGTGAGCTCTTGAATTTTTTAAAATCATTTAGTGCTTACACGCTCTTTTACGCTCTCTCTGCGTCTTTCTCTCTCTCTCTGCGTCTTTCTCTCTCTCCCTCTTTTTCTCTCCCATAAATGAAAATGTGAGCTCTTGAATGTTTTTAGGTAATTTAGTCCCCTCACACGCTCTTTTATACTCTCTCTCTCCATCTGCGTCTTTCTCTCTCCCTCTCTCCCATAAGTGAGTAAATGAAAACGTGAGCTCTTGAATTCTTTTTAAAAATCATTTAGTCCTTACACGCTCTTTCATACTCTCTCTTTCTGTCTGCGACTTTCTCTCCCATAAATGAATAAATGGAAACGTGAGCTCTTGAATTTTTTAAAATCATTTAGTCCTGACACGCTCTTTTACGCTCTCTGTCTGCGTCTTTCTCTCTCTCCCTCTCTTCCTCATAAATGAGTAAGTGAAAATGTGAGCTCTTGAATTTTTTAAATCACTTAGCCCTCTTACACGCTCTTTTCTTTTATACTCTCTCGCTCTTTCTGTCTGTCTGCGTCTTTCTCTCTCTGTCTGCGCCTTTCTCTCTCTCCCTCTCTTCCTCATAAATGAGTAAGTGGAAACGTGAGCTCTTGAATTTTTAAAACCATTTAGTCCTCTTACACGCTCTTTTATGCTCTCTCTTTCTCTCTCTGTCTGCGCCTTTCTCTCCCATACGTGAATAAGTGAGAATGTGAGCTCTCTAATTCTTTTTTAAGTCATTTAGTCTTCTTACACGCTCTTTTATGCTCACACATCACAAGAGTCTTTGTGACATGTCAAGCACTCGGAATCTCCCTTCTCTCCTTCAGGGCAGTGGGACTATTTTTTTTAAAAATATTTTATTTAGCCGGGCGTGGTGGCGCACGCCTTTAATCCCAGCACTCGGGAGGCAGAGGTAGGAGGATCGCCGTGAGTTCGAGGCCACCCTGAGATGACAGAGTTAATTCCAGGTCAGCCTGGACCAGAGTGAGACCCTACCTCGAAAAACCAAAAAAAAAAAAAAAAAATTTATTTATTTATTGATGAGAGGGGGCAGAGAGAGAGAGAGAGAGAGAGAGAATGGGTGCGCCAGGGCCTTCAGCCACTGCAAACGAACTCCAGATGCATGTGCCACCCTCTTGTGCATCTGGCTTACATGGGTCCTGGGGAATCGAACCCGGCTCCTTATGCTTCGCAGGCAAACGCCTTAACCGCTAAGCCATTTCCCCACCCCAATTATTTTTTTTTCCAGTGGCACTATTTTGGGGACACTTCAGCATCCCCACGGTGTCACCGGAGCCAAACCCTTGCTCCACGGTCCTCAGCCGTGCTCTGGGCATTTTCTCTGGTAGCAGGCATGTGACCCTTCCCGCTCGAAGTCCCCCAGAGGCATCAAAGCAAGAAGCCGCCAGTCCCCAGCATTCCTGCGAGCACCGGATCCCGGCTTGGACGACAGCGGGTCTGTGAGCGCGGCTGTCCCCGTGTCCCCCTGGCAGGCACAGCCACCCCCTGGCCTCTCGGCCTCCGGGCCTGCATGGTCTCTACGGCCTCTGAGCCCACGCTGCTGTGAAGGCTTACTGATTTGTCCACTTGGCAGGGCCTGGACTCACCTAGGTCACTCGCCCGGGGTGTGCCGGAGCGGGATCCTGCTGGCCAGGGCGGACAGAGGAGGGCACACCCGACTGGACTGTGGGCGGCACCTGTCCCCTGGCCTGTGTGACAAGGAGGGAGCTGCTGCAGGGCCAGCAGGCGTCTCTGCTTCCTCACGGTGCGACCCGTGTGACCGGGCATCTGCAAACCGCAGGGCTCGGCCAAGGCCAGGGACAAGGCCAGGGGAAACGCCAGGGGTGGGCAGCTGCCCCGAGGGCGGACTGGACACCGGGGTCTTCTTCCCCCACGCGTGACCGACCGCCTTTGGCACCAGCTGTCCCTGCTGCTGCTGCTGCTGCTGCGCTGTCCCCGGCACCCTGCCCGGTGGGCAAAAGCAGGCCTGGTGGCCACACAGCCACGCGGCGTCCTCTCAGTCCCCATGTCCGTCATGACTCGTTGACGTGTGCGCGCGTGGGGTTCTCGCGTGTCCTTTGCCAGCGAGGCCTGTGCCCGCCCGCACCCTGGACGCTGGCCCAGCTTTACAGGGGAAGTGAACCCAGGCCGGCGGGCTCTGCAAGCACGTGCCTCTAACCACTGAGCCATCTGCACAGGCCCGGCGTGCTGGTTTGCCTGTTTTGTTCACGCCAGGCCCTGACCAGCAGTAGCCCACGCCAGCCTGGGTCGCAGTGGCGAGCTTGCCGGGTCAGCCTCTCAAGCGGTCAAGACCATCCCGGGTCCACGGCGAGGTGGCCCCCGGGAGAGGAGACGCGGGCACACCTCTCTTCCTAGGCCAGCTGGAAAGAGGGTCACGTGCCCACTCGAAGCCCTGACAAGCTGCGGCAGCTCAGCCCTGGCAGAACCAGTTTGTGTGTAAAGTGATGACAGATTTAAGGGAGACGGCAGAGCGATACTTGTCTCTAAGAGAGAAAGACCCCTGGGCTGGAGAGCTGGCTTAGCGGTTAAGCGCTCGCCTGCAGAGCCTGAGGACCCCGGTTCGAGGCTCGGTTCCCCAGGTCCCACGTTAGCCAGATGCACAAGGGGGCGCACGCGTCTGGAGTTCGTTTGCAGAGGCTGGAGGCCCTGGCGTGCCCATTCTCTCTCTCTCCCTCTATCTGTCTTGCTCTCTGTGTCTGTCGCTCTCAAATAAATAAATAAAAAATTTAAAAAAATAAAGAGAGAAAGACCCTAACCTTACCAGTGACAGAGTGGGCAAAACGGGCACGCTGAGTTCTGATCGGTTTTCAGTTTTGCTGGCCAGCTCAGCATGGTATGAAATATTTCACATGACAGCACACAGATGACGTTAAAAAAAAAAAAAGAAAAAGCTGATGCGTGGGGCTGGGGACTCGGCTCAGTGGGTAAGAGCGCTCGCTATCTAAGCAGGAGGCCCCGAGTTCGACCCTCAGCAACCAGAGGGAGCGCTGGGCACGGCCACCCCTGCGTGCCACCCCTGCGTGCCACCCCCGTCCTAGGGATGGTGAAGACAGGCGAAGCAGTGGACCTTGCTGGCTGCAAAGCGGCGGCTCCGGACCCAGGGACGGAGTGAACGTGAGACCGACGAAGCCATCCGGCCTTCAGCTCTGCCTCTCCAGCCGTGCGCATGGGCACGCGCGTCCGCAAGTGCACACTGAGACACGTGCGTGCTCCCTGCCACACACACACACACACACGCACACATATGCACACACACAGGCAATGCATCTGTCCCCTCCCTCAGAGAGGACTTGCTCTCCTCCCCCGAGAGGAAACTTTCGCCCTTCACCCCTCCCCTGCTGCCGTTTGCAAGCATGCGTTCTTTGCATTAACGGCAGCTCGCCTCGATCCAGAGCAGGGAGAAATGAGCGAATAAATAAGTGGAAATCCGTGGGCCAGATGTGATAAGGAAAACACACCCTTTCAGACTGACAAATACCCACCTTGTTGCCCATAGCGGGCACACAGCTATTTAGAGGTCATCAATCAACTGAACGGCTCCCAGAGACAAGGAATTCTCAGCTGACCAGCTTTCAGGTGAATGTGGGTGGAAAAGCAGGAGCACAGAAGGGCAGAAACGACAGGCACGATCTTCCACTGAACACTTGAGACCGGGGTGCCACAAACGGTCTCCCCTCACGTGCAGGGGGCACATGCACATGTGCCATAAAACCTTGCCATACATTTCTAAGTCTCTGTGAGTGACGAAAAAAAAAAAAAAAAAAAAAAGACTGCAGCCATGCCTGGTGTACCTGATTTACAAAAAGGCTACTGGGATAAGAAAATGCACGTACAAAAAGTTCGATCCATGGCTACAAGGATGGCTTAGCCGTAAAGGGCTGCGATGCCTAAAGGCCTGCAAAGCCTAGGGACCCGGGTTCGACTCCCCCGAACACACGCGGGCCACGTGCACTTTGGCGTGCAGGCATCTGGACTTTGTTTGCAGTTGCTGGAGGCCCCGGTGCATACATATTGTCCCTCTCTCCTAATAAATAAATAAATAAGATAGTGTTCTTTTAAAATCGTCCTACGTACGGCTGGGGATGCACGTCCATCGGTAGAGCCCTTGTCTGGCATGCTTAAAACTCTGGGTTTAACCCACAGCACTGCGTGAAACCACGTGCGGTGGTGTGTGCGTGAGATCCCAACCCCCGGGAGGTGAACACGGGAGGATCAGAGGTTCACGGGCATCCTTTGCTACACGCTTAATTCCAGGTCGGCCCAGGGCTGGAGAGATGGCTTAGCGGTTACGGCGTTTGCCTGCACAGCCAAAGGATCCCGGTTTGATTCCCCAGGTCCCATGTAAGCCAGATGCACAAAGTGGGGGGGGGGGCGCATGCACCTGGAGTTTGTTTGCAGTGGCTGGAGGTCCTGGCGTACCCACTCTCTCTCTCATAAATAAGTAAAAAATATATATTAAAGCCGGGCGTGGTGGCGCATGCCTTTAATCCCAGCACTCGGGAGGCAGAGGTAGGAGGATCGCCGTGAGTTCGAGGCCACCCTGAGACTCCACAGTGAATTCCAGGTCAGCCTGGGCTAGAGTGAGACTCTACCTTGAAAAAAAAAAAAAAAAAATATATATATATATATATATATATATTAAAAAAGGGGGCTGGAGAGATGGCTTGGCAATTAAGCGCTTGCCTGTGAAGCCTAAGGACCCCGGTTCGAGGCTCGGTTCCCCAGGACCCACGTTAGCCAGATGCACAAGGGGGTGCACGCGTCTGGAGTTCGTTTGCAGAGGCTGGAGGCCCTGGTGCGCCCATTCTCTGTCTGTCTGTCTGTCTGTCTATCTATCTATCTATCTATCTGCCTCTTTCTCTCTTTGTCTGTCACTCTCAAATGAATACATTTTTTTTTAAAAAGGAACTGGGCGTGGTGGTGCACACCTTCAATCCCAGCCCTTGGGAGGCCGAGGTAGGAGGATCACCATGAGTTCGAGGCCACCCTGAGACTACATGGTGAATTCCAGGTCAGCCTGGGCTAGAGCGAGACCCTACCTTGAAGAAAAAAAGAAGGAAAGGTCAGCCTAGAGCACACGAGACCGTATCTCAAAAGAAACAAGGGGAAGGAGACAGACAGACGCGGAGGACACTCAGCTCCCACCACACCAGAGAGGCAGAGACGCCCAGGCTCCCGGGAGCTCCTCCCCGAAGCCGACCTGAAAGGAACCCAACGTGGCCCCGGGAAATTCACGGGAGAGGGGGGGGCGGAAGGATGGTCGGGGCCACACGAGGGGTCGTGATGCCCAGAGACGTGGCCTCTCCCGCATAGCTGATGGCCACCGCCACCGTGCATGGCCTGCATTCCCCAGTGAGGGGGAGGGCAGGGCGGAGGCTGACGGTGGTACCCACAGGGCTGCTGTCTATGCACCGTGTACATAACTAATAATAATAAAGGATGGTGTGTTTATTGCTGCTCAATTTATAATAGCCGGGAAATGGAACCAGCCTAGATGTCCCTCAACAGATGACTGGATAATGAAGATGTGGCACATTTACACAATGGAGTTCTACTCAGCGGTAAAGAAAAATGAAGTTATGAAATTTGCAGAAAAATGGATGGACCTGGAAAGGATTATACTAAGTGAGGTAACCCAGGCCCAGAAAGCCAAGCGCCCCATGTTCTCTCTCATATGTGGATCCTAGCTACAGATGACTGGGCTTCTGCGTGAGAATGAAAATACTTAGCAGCAGAGGCCAGTAAGTTAAAAAGGAGACATAAAGGGAAGAGAAAGGAAGGGAGGAGGATACTTAATAGGTTGATATTGTATATATGTAAGTACAATGATTGAGATGGGGAGGTAATATGATGGAGAATGGAATTTCAAAGGGGAAAGTGTGGGGGGGAGGGGAGGAGAAAAGCGGTCAGCGAGGCAGTGGCCCTGGCTTCTGGAGGGCACCGTGGAGAGGAAGGCGGTGGCATCCACTGCACAGACCCTTGATTTACTGACCACGCGGCCTGCTATGGGTGGGTGGGGGGAGCTCAGGGCTGCAGGGATGCCCTGCCTTGGCACGAACTGTTTCAGTCCGCCCGGGTTGGCTTTGACAGGCGGCAGACGTGGCTTTGTTACCTGAATGAGGTCTTCCCTGGAGGAGAAACGTGAGATCAGGTGGTTCTGGCGGGTGTGGGCGTTGGTGATGGACACGTGCAGCCGGCGCTGGGCCAGCTGGTGGGCATTGGCAGGGAGGACCGCCTCCATCCCGCTCCTGCAGCGGGGAGAGCGGCGGCCCGGCGCGGTGAATTATTGAAGGCCTTCTGAATATTTCAGGAGGCCGCGTCAACACGCTGTCTCCCTGCCCGACATGCACGTTACCTCAGCCGGGCCATGAAGTCATAACCGGGCGTCACGGCCCCCAGAGACTGCTGCCTGATTTCTTCGGCAAACTTGCAGGCAAACTGGTGACATTCCTGGAAAAGAAAATGCACGCGGATGTGAGGGCGAGCAGCCCAACGGCTGTGCAGCGCACAGGCCGGGAACGGCAGCCGCTCAGGAGGACGGCAACTTCGCTCGGAGGCTCACGGAAGGGGAGGCAACGTTTTATTAGGTTAAAAAGGAAAAGGAAAAGAACGAAGTCTGGCATCTCACGGCTGCACCTCAGAATCCCAGAGTGCAGCCCCAAACTGTTCAGAGTGTCAGCTTTTTTTTTTAATTATTCGGGCTGGAGAGATGGCTTAGCGGTTAAGCGCTCGCCTGTGACGCCTGAGGACCCCGGTTCGAGGCTCGGCTCCCCAGGTCCCACGTTAGCCAGATGCAGAAGGGGGCGCACGCGTCTGGAGTTCCTTTGCCTTGGCTGGTGGTCCTGGTGCACCCATTCTCTCTCTCTCTCTCTCTCTCTCTCTGCCTCTTTCTCTGTCTGTCTGTCACTCTCAAATAAATAAATAAATAAATGATTAAAAAATTTAAAAAAATATTCATTCATTAGAGAGAGGGAGAATGGGCGCACCAGGGCCTCCAGCCACTGCAGAGGAACTCCAGACGCCTGCGCCCCCTTGTGCATCTGGCTAACGTGGGACCTGGGGAACCGAGCCTCGAACCGGGGTCCTCAGGCTTCACGGGTGAGTGCTTAACCGCTAAGCCATCTCCCCAGCCTGGGTGTCAGCTTTGATTGGAAATAACCACATGGTGTTTATAGAAAAACAAGACAGGATGGCAGTTAAACCATAAATCACCATTTACGTGTCGCAGTTTCAGCCCTAACAGAACTCATGAACGTAACGGGGAGTCCAGTCTCTCTCAGAAGATGAACGAAGCACCTGGGGGCCGTGAGGTAGGCCCGAGACCTGGGGTCTGCAGGCTACCTGTCCCTGCGCAGCTTGCTCAGCAACGCAGGCCTGGGGACGGGCTCTTCGCACCAGCAGAGCCTCCTGTTTCCCTGGCGAGCCCACCTGCTCAAACCCGCGTCTCGTCCCGCTCTTTCAGGAGCTCCGACGAGGAACGTGACTGACCTCTCTTCTTCTCTAAGCCCGGGATAAGGAAACGTCGAGACTCACAACGTCTCGCTCACTTTCTAGTTCAAGGCCTGCATTGGCTACAGAGAGTTTGAGGCCAGTGTGGGCGACTGAGGGCGAGAGCGTGTCCAAAGGAAAAGTCGGCCTGGAGAGATGGCTTAGTGGTTAAGCGCTTGCCTGTGAAGCCTAAGGACCCCGGTTCGAGGCTCGGTTCCCCAGGACCCACGTTAGCCAGATGCACAAGGGGGCGCACGCGTCTGGAGTTCGTTTGCAGAGGCTGGAAGCCCTGGCGCGCCCATTCTCTCTCTCTCTCTCCCTCTATCTGTCTTTCTCTCTCTGTCTGTCGCTCTCAAATAAATAAATTAAAAATTAAAAAAAAAAAAAAAAAGGAAAAGTGGAAAGGCGTCTGCAGATGCACGTCCGTCAGTGGTAGAGCACTTGCCTAACGTAAGGGCCTACGTTTAATTCTCCATACAGCAGAAAAAAATAAAAAAACAAAAACCCAAGTGTGCCGCCACCGTACCCACAAAAGTGCCCCACCTCCTGACCTGGGCAACCATAGATAGTCCACTGTGCCCTCTGAGTGTCTGGAGACCTGAATGCTCTCACTGGTCTCTTCTCTTCTTCCCCTGTCCTCCCGCATCCCCTGCAGCCTCTCCTCTCTCTCCGTCCTCCTTCTCCGAGGCTGCAGAGACCGCTCAGCGGCTGAGGCCTTTGCCTGCAAAGCCAAAGGACCCCGGTTCGATTCCCCCAGGATCCATGCAATAAGCCCCGTACGCACAGGCGGGCGCACACGTCTGGGATTCGTTTGTGGGGGCTGGAGGCCCAGGTGTGCCCATGCCCTGTCTCTCCCTCTGCCTCTCTCTCTCTCTCTCAAATAGACAAATAAATAAATAACTCCTCCGTGCCAGTCCCAACCACCCACCCTCGTGAGTGCCAGGCGAATCCCTCTGAAACGCACACGCACGCTCTTCTTCACGTCACCCAGCCACACGGCAAGCAAGCATCAGGGTCCGGGGGCAGCCACGGCCCTTCTTCCCTGCAACCCGGCCTTGCTCACGTTTTCACCAAGGTATTTTCACAGGACGGTCCACCCACGACTCTCTGTTCTGTGGCAGTGGACACCGTGGGGGGGGGGCAGTGTGTGTGTGTGTGGGGGGGGGGGTGAGGGCACTTGTGTAAGCTTGGGTGCGTGTGCAATGGTGGTGTGTGTTCTTGGATCTAAGTCTCTATTATTGCAACAGGGGAGAGAGAGAAAGGGGGGAGGGCGAGAGAGGAGAAAGAAAGAATAAAAAGAGAGAGGGAGGGAGGGAGGGAGGGAGTGCATGCACCAAGGAAAGAGAAGGCATGGAGAGAGAGAATGGAGGAGGGGGGGATGTATTCCACACCCAGGAGAGAAGCAGGCATCCAGGATGGCAGCCCGGGCAGGGGGGTCAGGTGGTGAGGGGTGAGAAGCTGCTGGGTGACAGCGGGGCCTGGCGGGGTGTGCAGAGGTGAGGCTTGGGGGGAGGGGGCCTGGCGGGGTGTGCAGAGGTGGGGCTTGGGGTGAGGGGGCCTGGCGGGGTGTGCAGAGGTGGGGCTCGGGGGGAGGGGGCCTGGCGGGGTGTGCAGAGGTGGGGCTCGGGGGGAGGGGGCCTGGCGGGGTGTGCAGAGGTGGGTCTTGGGGGGAGGGGGCCTGGCGGGGTGTGCAGAGGTGGGGCCTGGGGGGAGGGGGCCTGGGCTTCCCTCTCCCTCCAGATGCAAAGACAGCGGGAGTTCCGGGGTTAACTTTACCAAGCCAGCTCGGCGGGGGAGAGGTGGGGGGGGAGAGGGGGAGAGAGCTCCTAGACTCTGAGTCATCCTTCATTTTTAACTCCAGAATGAACCACGTAATTATTTCCTTTGAGGGGAGCCGGGGTTTTCGAGTCAATACCGGGTTTTTGAGTCAATACCGCCTTCCCTGCTGTCCTTCCTGCGTTTCGTCTACCTCTTCAGACGGCCTTAGTCCACAGGAGGAAAATCCTCGAAGGCCTGATGCAAATTTTAACTCGGTACGTTCTCTCACGGATTGCAACACACCGCCAGGACGCTCCTCCACCCCCATCCCAATTCAGCGTCCTCAGAAGCATTTTTTTCCCCCCCCGGGGCTAGAGAGATGGCTCAGCGGTTAAGGCACTTGCTTGCAAAGCCTAAGGACCCAACCTCGGTTTCCCAGAACCCACGTAAAGCCGCGTGCACAAAGCGGCGCGTGTGTCTGAGGTGGTTGGAGGCCCTGAAACACCCCGTCTCTCTCTCTCCATCTCTTTCTCTGTTTCCCTCGGCTTGAAAATAAACAAATTTAAAAATTCTCCCTCCCTCCCTCCCTCCCTCTCTGTCCCTCCCTCCCCCCCTCTCTTTCTCGCTGTCTATCTCCCTCTGCTTGAAAATAAACAAATTTAAAAATTCTCTCTCTCTCGCTGTCTGTCTCCCTCTGCTTGAAAATAAACAAATTTAAAAATTCTCTCTCTCTCGCTGTCTATCTCCCTCTGCCTGAAAATAAACAAATTTAATAATTTTCGGAAAGGGAGCCGGGGCAGGCTGGAGAGAGAGATGGCTTAGTGGTTAAGGCGTCTGCCTACAAATCCTAAGGACCCATGTTCAAAGTTCTCCAGATCCCACGTAAGCCAGACGCTGAGGCACACAGGTGAGGCAAGCGCAAGGCTGCACATGGTCTGGAGCTCCAATTTCAGTGGCTGAGGCTCCGGCAGGCCAATTCTCTCTCTCTTAGAGAAAAGGGGGGGGGGGGCTGGGGAGACCGCTTAGTGGTTAAGGTGCTTGTCTCAAAGCCCAGGGGCCCCGGTTCGATTCCTCAGCACCCACGTAAGCCAGATGCACAAAGGCAGTGCCCACGCCTGGAGCTTGTGGGCAGTGGCTGGGGGCCCTGGTGGGCCCATTCTCTCTTTCTCCCTGCCTTTTTCTGCAATAAAACAAATTTTGGGGGGTACACGTTTGTCCGCCCACTGAGAAGTCTGTCTCTCCTGTTTGAAGAAGCTACGTCCACCATAAAGACCCTGCAGAGTGACCTGAGTGACTAAAACCTCCTGAGGGAGGACGGCCACAGTGACTCCGGGCTGGGTGAAGGGACGCTGTCGTAGCCGTTGGCCGAGCTCTGCCTTTGAATTCCTATTCTTGTGGCTGTGACACTTTCCAGCCTACGCACTGCAAACCCCAGCTCCCATCTAAAGATGAGAATGTTCTAACATCTCAAACCCACAGGAAAGGTAAAAAAAAAAAAACAAAAAAAAAACCAAAACCAAAAAAAACCCACCCTACTTTGTGTGTGGCCTACTTACTTAATGTGTCGTGTGGTGACTTTCTTTGCCCTTGTGGTTAAAAGCTCATGTGTGTTGGACGCAGGAGATGTGCCCTGAACAGACCTTTGCCCTGGGAGAACCTCTGTCCTGAGCAACTTCTGCCCTCTCCTCATCCCCGCAGCCCCCCCCCCGCCACACCTCACTGATTCCATCCCCCCCCCCACACCTAACCGATGAACACCCTGCCTGGCGACTGCAGAGACCTGAGAACCGTACCGTGAATTTTTGGAATCACCGCAGACTGCCCTAGGCCAAAGGCCAAGAAGATTCTGTGGCTTTTCCACCACCTGCCTCCTGCAGCCCCCTCCTCACCCAAAACCCTAACCCTAACCCCTCAAAAAGGCCGCTGTGGCTCAATAAAATCGGACTCTTGACGGGTGCACATTTGCTTGAGTCTCTTCCTCTCTCTCGCCCACCTCATTTCAGGTTAGGGTCGCCCTCGCCCCCCACGAATAACGAGGTCCCGCGGGGCGGGACACACGTGGGGAGGACGCGGCCCTCGTTTCTGGGCCGGGGTCCCTCCTGTTCGGCTGTTATTTCCTCGAAGCACAAAGGTCGTGTTGACATCTGATCTTTTTACTCCTTTTAACTCGTCAGCCACTGCAGCTTAGCAACCTTTTTGACTTTAATTTATTTGAGATAGAGGCATATATATATGTATATGTATACAGAGAGAGAGAGAGGGTGGGAGAGAGAGACAGAGAGACAGAGACAGACAGACAGACAATGGGCATGCCACTGCACAAGACACTGGTTTAGTCAAGTTTTTAATTTTAATTTATTTGAGATAGAGATAGAAAGAGAAAGAAATATATATGTATTATATATATATATAATATATATATATATGTACACATACATACATACATATATATATATAAATAGAGAGAGAGAGAGACAGAGGGAGAGAAAGACAGAGAGGGAGGGAGAATAGGCATGCCACAGCATCCAGCCACTGCAAAGGAACTCCAGATGCATGCGCCACCCCCCCCCTTGTGCATCTGGCTTACATGGGTCCTGGGGCATCAAACCGGGGGTCCTCATAGGCAAGTATCTTAACTGCTAAGCCGTCTCTCCAGCCCCAACTTTAAAAAACAAAAATGCTTGGGTGGAGACCAGTTCTATTCCTGAGCATAGTATATGCCCAGCTCCCCAAAGTGGGTAGAAACCAAGACTGAAAGTGGCCGTGCCTCCTGACCACCATCCTCCCCCAGCGAGGGTCGAGGGTGAGAGTTCCCAGCTGCGGTTCTCCTTCCCCCTCCCCTCTCCCCGCTTTCTTTCCCCGCCCTGGTTCTCTGCCTCCCCCCCCCCCCTCTCTCTCTCTCTTGTCTGGACCCGCAGAGCAGCTCAGATGACAGCGGGCCTCCCGTCAGCCCGGGCGTTTCTCTCTTTTGTCCTGCCTCTGTGTCAAGCTCTGGGGTGACTTCACATTTTAATTCCAGACATGGTTCAGCCCGGACCTCTTCTTCTCAGCTCTGGGTATTTCTCAGCATGGGTATTTCCTCTGAATTCCAGGCCTTTTCTCAATGTGACGTCTCTAAACTCTGGGTACCCTCGGGAGAAACTATCTTTACTACCTGTTTCTCATCTGAATTTCCTGGTCTCTGCCTTACTTTTATTTTATTTTTCTTTAATTTTAATTTTTATGTTGTTTTTTTTTTTTCCAGGTAAGGTCTCGCTGTAGCCCAGGCTGACCTGCAATTCACTATGGAGTCTCACTGTGGCCTCAAACTCATGGCGATCCTCCTACCTCTACCTCCTGAGTGCTGAGATTAAAGGCGTGCACCCACCACTTACTTTCTTTCTTTTTTTTTTTTAAATATATTTTATTTACTTATTTATCTGAGAGAGAGAAAGAGCGAGAGTGAGAGAGAATGGGCACTTCAGCCACTGCAAACGAACTCCAGATGTACGCACCCCCTTGTGCATCTGGCTCACGTGGGTCCTGGAGAGTCGAACCCAGATCCTTTGGCTTTGCAGGCAAATGCTTTAACCGCTAAGCCATCTATCCAGCCCCTTACTTTTTTTTTTTTAGAAAGATTTATTTTCATTTATTTATTAGAGAGAGAGAGAGAATGAATGGGCATGCCAGGGCCTCCAGTCACTGCAAATGAACTGCAGACGCATGCGTCACCATGTGCATCTGGCTTACGTGGGTCCTGGAGAATCGAACCTGTGTCCTTAGGCTTCGCAGGCATGCACCTTAACGGCTCAGCCATGTCTCCAGCCCAAGCCTCCAGTTTCTTCATGTGGCTGAGGGCTTCATGTGCCTGGCTTTCTGTGTGTGTGTGTGTGTGTAACTGCTCCCGACTTTTCCTAGGTTTCAATTTCCCTTAAATCAACCTCACGATTTATGGTTTCTCCCTAAATAAACATCAATAATTCATAATTTATCCTTCTCAAGTCCATTTATTTTTTTTTTAAAAATCTATTCTTTGTTACAAATAAGGACCTGAAATAAAAACTGGGGGTCACGGGTTTTGGGAGGCCCCTCGTGGACCCCAACATCCTGCCTCGGACTGAGATTAACTCCATGCTCCCTGCATCCCTCTTGCTGGTCTGCGGTGGGCAGAGTGTCGGTGGGCAGAGCCCCCGGCAGGTGCCTGGCTGAGAAGTGGGGGTGGCCCCTTTCAAATGCATTCTGTTCTTCACTAACTCAGCCCAATTTCCTGAACTGCCTGGCTGCAGCCCTTTGAGTGCCGCAGGGTGCCTAGCAGCTTGCAGTCCTTGCAAATAGCTGCCTAGATGCTTCAAAGCACCCAGGCCTTACATAACAATGTCTAAATTTGCCTGCCACCTAAAATACACCTAGCGTCGGGCTGCGCCTCTCCATCACACGGGCGCCAGCTCTGAACGGGGGCTCATTACTCATGCAGCTGTCAGGGCAGTGCAGATCCTGAACAAGTTACACCGTCAGGAGGAACGGAGCTAACAGGCTGTCCGAGCGGGTTGAAAAGAACGTGACAAAAGCCATCTCACAGCGATGCCACACAGACGGGGGCTGTTTCAAACGCCACAAAAGACACGAGGCAAAATGGCCCGCCATCAAAAGGTTGTCTTGGCTGCAGAAGAATCATTCTGGAGAGGAAGGGAAGAGGACGCCCTTGGCCGATAAAGAATTTGTCGGCCTGTTTTCCCTTTCCGACGTGAGCCCCCCCCCCCGGCCTGTGTACGTGCAGCGGCCCAAAGAAGTGTCCAGTGGCAATAGGCAATCCTGACATGAAAATAGGATGCGACCAAGCCTCACCTGCAGGCCAGTCACGCAGCGTCTCAATCACTGAATTTCAGCTAAACAGCACCTCCCAGTGCCCAGCTGCCTGGGGGGGGGGTTCTCCCCCCTGGCCATTCAAAGCCCAGAGCCGGCCAGCGCTTCAGGGGGTGTGCGTGCCTACTGACACTTTCCCTAAGGCTCTCTCCCGGTCTCTCTGTCATCTCCACAGCTCTGAATCACTGCTCTGTAAATCACCGGTCTACACACACCATAAGTGGACTTGTGTGTGTGTGTGTGTGTGTGTGTGTGCGTGTGTCTGTGTGTCTCTCTCTCTCTGTGTGTGTGTGTGTGTGTGTCTGTGTTGAGGGGAGGGGGAGGATGGGTGGGAACCGGCATCAAACCCAGTTTCTTTTGCTGTCCTCGACCAGCTCAGAAACAGACTTGGGAATGAGATTCTGGGGTTTGAAACATGTTGCAGCCTCCAAACGCGTGCTCGGGCGCGGGCGTGTTCAATCGTCGCTTTAGCACGCCGTCCCAAGACACCAGCCCGCGTGAGGAGTCAGCAAAGACTTTCTCGACTGTCACGGCGAACACTCGGTCACAGTCCAAGGAGCAGAAAACCACGCTTTGGAGGCATAGAGCGCATTAGAGAAAAATACCTAATGAGCCCTGCTTTTATTGCGGCTGGTTAAACTGTGTGGAATTCAGAGCTTCTGACTGTGAGAATTAAAAACAAATTAAGCTCCCATGTTCTTTCGCGTAATCGAAATTGCATGCCCACAGTCTGTTTTATGTCCCAGCCCGATAATCACCATGAACGGAGCTTTAGGGCCCCTTTTAAGTTCAAGGCCTTTTGAAAGCAGGCTCTGGGCTCCGAGCCATTGTCATGGAAAAAAAAAAGGGGGGGGCGGAAAAAGCACCCTTTGTTTGAGAGAAACAGAACTGCAATCTGGAGGCTAAATAAAAACTCTGCAGTGAAATAGGGCATTTTATTTCCTTCTCTCAACTGCCACTCCCAAAACGAAATCTTCTCCTCCAAACCCAGGGCGCGGATCCTCAGTTCGGCCCGAAAACACAATCTTAACCGTGGGGTTAAGCAGGCAGAGCCTTCCCTTGGCAGAGCTGGCTCTCCTTTCGGCGATCCTGCTTTTGATTTTAATAGTTTCGTGTTTTACGCTGTGATTTTTGACGAGGGGCACGGCCCAGTGAAGGCGTTAAGTTACCTCGATCTTTTCCGGGGCTGTCAGCAGAACCGAGGCCACCAGGGACCCTGCGGAGGCTCCGGCGAAGGCCTCCACCTCCTTCAGCAGTCTTCTGCCGTGTCGGTGAAACGCCGAAGCTGCCCCCAAGTGGTAAATGCCCAGAAACCCGCAGGCTGAGAAGGACAAGTTGATAGGCCTCATCCTAGCTGGAAGAAAAAGGGGGAAAAAATCGTTGCCAACTGCCAGTTGATCATATGCATGCCCTCCTCTTACAGCCATCCTGGTCTCGCTAGAACTTCAACATTCACTCTCCTGTTCGAAACACAGCTGCATCGTTTACTCTCATGTAAACCCAGGACTGTTCAAGGAAGGCATTTCCTTTACCCGGGCCCAACAGCGTGTCACTAATTAACACAAATAACACAGAACATTTCACATTTTTGTCAGCACCTAGCTGATGCCATCTAATAATTGCAAAGAAACATAAGCTCCAATTGCTGAGGATCTGTCTTTCCCTTTTTCCTTTTTTAGAGAAAAATGGCGTGCATGAAACATCAAAGGCTCAACACGATCTTGCTTTACGCAGTACACCAGCAAATTTCAAATGCAGCCAATTGCTCCTTTCCCCTCATTCTCATGCAGGTGTTCCTCATCTTTTAAAACCCCTGACAAAATTAACCCGTGTTGGGCTGGAGAGATGGCGTACCGGTTAAGGCGCTTGCCTGAAAAGCCAAAGGACCCAGGTTCTATGCCCCAGGACCCGCGTAAGCCACAGGCACAAGGTGGCACATGCTCCTGGAGTTCGTTTGCAGTGGCGGGAGGCCCTGGCACGCCCAGTCTCTCCCTCTCTCTCTAGCTGCCTCTCTCCGTGTCTCTTTCTCAAATAAATCAATAAATAATTAGCCCATGTTACTGACTAATGATTAGCTTCCTAATAAAATATTAACTATTAACTACGAACCAATTATTATGCTGTTATTATTGAACGATGCAATGAATTCGTTCGCAGGGCCGGGAAGCCCTGGCGTGCCCAGTCTCTCTCTCTTTCTCTCTCTAGCTACCTCTCTCTGGGTCTGTATCTATCTCTCAAATAAATCAATAAATAATTAGCCCATGTTACTAATGATTAGCTTCCTAATAAAATATTAACTATTAACTACGAACCAATTATTATGCTGTTATTATTGAACGATGCAATGAATTCGTTCGCAGGGCCGGGAAGCCCTGGCGTGCCCAGTCTCTCTCTCTTTCTCTCTCTAGCTACCTCTCTCTGGGTCTCTATCTATCTCTCAAATAAATCAATAAATAATTAGCCCATGTTACTAATGATTAGCTTCCTAATAAAATATTAACTATTAATTAACAACCAATTATTATGCTGTTATTGTTGGACAATGCAATGCATTTAATTGCTAACTAGCTGCAATGTACACACATATTTAGAGAGAGAGAGAGAGATATAACTGGGAGAGGCAGCTAAGGGTTTCCTGCAAGGCCATCCCGATCATGTGACACCCGTCTGCAGCCCCCGTAAATAGGGAAGCACTGTGCACTCTTTCAAAGCCTTGCACGGGCATGGCAGGCCTCCATGAGTGCGAGGAGGACCCGGGGCCTCACAGAGCTCCTCAGAGGTCTGGGGTTCCCTCTGGGGACTCACTCAAGGAAAGAGAGCAAGATGTCATGCTTCTCTACATTTCTTTATACCTAGCCCAGAGAAAAACAGAAGTGACTTCCTTATAGGAGGCAAAGGGCAGGTAAACAGGAGGCTCTGCTGGTCTGAACAGCATCCTTAAAAAAACTCCTCAAGGGCAGAGAAGCTGGGTATTGGGAGTCGCCTGGTGGCTGACTTACCCGACAACCCCACCCCAAGCGCCTCCTGTAACTCACAGAGCTGTGCACAAGTCCCTTTCTCTTCCCTGTGGTCTTCCAAGATGCACCAAGTTCCCCACTATGTTTAAAATTACTTTCATGGGGCTGGAGAGTGGTTAAGGAGCTTGAGTGTGAAGCCAAAGGACCCAGGTTCGACTCTCCAGGACCCACTTAAGCCGGATGCACAAGGGGGTGCGTGCTTGTGGAGTTCGACTCTCCAGGACCCACTTAAGCCGGATGCACAAGGGGGTGCGTGCTTCTGGAGTTCGACTCTCCAGGACCCACTTAAGCCGGATGCACAAGGGGGTGCGTGCTTCTGGAGCTCGACTCTCCAGGCCCACTTAAGCCAGATGCACAAGGGGGTGCATGCATCTAGAGTTCGACTCTCCAGGACCCACTTAAGCCGGATGCACAAGGGGGCGCGTGCTTCTGGAGTTCGACTCTCCAGGACCACTTAAGCCGGATGCACAAGGGGGTGCGTGCTTCTGGAGCTCGACTCTCCAGGACCCACTTAAGCCGGATGCACAAGGGGGTGCGTGCGTCTGGAGCTCGACTCTCCAGGACCACTTAAGCCGGATGCACAAGGGGGCGCGTGCGTCTGGAGTCCGACTCTCCAGGACCCACTTAAGCCGGATGCACAAGGGGGTGCGTGCTTCTGGAGCTCGACTCTCCAGGACCCACTTAAGCCGGATGCACAAGGGGGCGTGTGCTTCTGGAGTTCGAGTCTCCAGGACCCACTTAAGCCGGATGCACAAGGGGGTGCGTGCGTCTGGAGTTCGACTCTCCAGGACCCACTTAAGCCGGATGCACAAGGGGGTGCGTGCGTCTGGAGTTCGACTCTCCAGGATCCACTTAAGCCGGATGCACAAGGGGGTGCGTGCGTCTGGAGTTCGACTCTCCAGGCCCACTTAAGCCGGATGCACACGGGGGTGCGTGCGTCTGGAGTTCGACTCTCCAGGACCCACTTAAGCCGGATGCACAAGGGGGTGCGTGCTTCTGGAGCTCGACTCTCCAGGACCCACTTAAGCCGGATGCACAAGGGGGTGTGTGCGTCTGGAGTTCGACTCTCCAGGACCCACTTAAGCCGGATGCACAAGGGGGCGCGTGCATCTGGAGCTCGACTCTCCAGGACCCACTTAAGCCGGATGCACACGGGGGTGCGTGCGTCTGGAGTCCGACTCTCCAGGACCCACTTAAGCCGGATGCACAAGGGGGTGCGTGCGTCTGGAGTTCGACTCTCCAGGACCCACTTAAGCTGAAAGGCCCAAGAATTCAGAAGCTCAGAAATACTATCACGCTCCAAGGGGAGCTTAAGCGGGTTCCCTGCATACCTCAAACTCTAGGCTTTACTCTCTGTTGGAAGCAAGTAAAGAATCCCTCTTCTCATTATATCAGAGCCCGCTCCTAATATAAAACTAGGTAAAAGGGCATGAGATAGCCCTCAAGGATGGGAAATGAGTAATGAAGTGAACCACTTATTTGGTTTCTGTAAATAGCCTGCACTATAAGCCTTACACTATAAGCCTTAATAGCCCACACTGTTAGCCTTAGTAGCTCGCACCATAAGCTGTAGCAGCCTGCCTCAGACCTCCAAGGTCATAGGAGACTGATACCACACTCTGCTACTCCCACCCAAGGACCTGCGCAAATGCTGACCACCAAGGTCATAAACTAATTGGCTTAGAAACTACGGGGTGGCACCAACTGACTGGCTAACACCCTGCGGGGCTCCTAATATTAGAAAATGATTGGTCTAATGCACAGGCTTTGTTAGAAACCCTATAAAAACTGTCCTGTTCCTGCATTCGGGGCTCTGCAGTCCTCTACCCCTGCGAGGTGTACGACTGTGGGCCCCAGCGCGCTTGGAATAAAATCCTCTTGCAGTTTGCATCAAGACCGCTTCTCGTGAGTGATTTGGGGGTGTTGCCTTATTCGGGCAGAGCGTGGGGGCCCCCTGCGGGGGTGTTTTCCTACAAAGCTAGATGCACAAGGGGGTGCGTGCATCTGGAGTTCGACTCTCCAGGACCCACTTAAGCCGGATGCACAAGGGGGTGCGTGCGTCTGGAGTTCAACTCTCCAGGACCCACTTAAGCCGGATGCACAAGGGGGTGCGTGCACGTGGAGCTCCTCTGCAGTGGCTGGAGGCCCTGGCGCGCCCATTCTCTTTCTCTGTCGCTCTCAAATACATGAATAAAAACCAACACAAAAAGTTACTTTTACGGCTTTAACTGCCCCATGAGGACTGTGATTGATGGTTTCACGCCCATCCCGTTCCCGCGATAAATATTTTGTATTTATTTTTTATTTTCTAATGAAAGCTGACACCCCCAGCAGCTGGGCGCTGCTCTCGCACGCGCACCCCGGCACTTCGTGAGTCAGCGGTCTTGCCAGGCCCTAGGATGGAGGGGAGCAGGTGCTGGGCGAACTCGGGGCGCTACGCAGGGAGCTGCCGGCCCCGCGGGGTTCCCTGAGGCAGAAGCAGGCCTGGGCGCCGCCTGGGGGTCCATTTCTCCGAAGGACGGAGGAGGGACGGGAACTGCAAGCCCCCCCATGGTCCGCAGGGAAAGGAAGGGATGAGGGTCTGGCGCAGAGCCGGCCCCATAGCCACGCCCACCCTCCCGCTTCCGCGATGACAGCCCTCCTGCCCAATCCGCGAACGCCAGTCGCCGAGGTCCCGCCCCCCACGTCGTTACCCGGATGTCACCGGACACCACCACCACCTCCTCCTCCACCGGGGCCGCCCAAGATGGTCGCGCTGGGGCGGCGACGGCCCGCTTCTCCGCGCGCGCGCGCGCGCGCTCATGACGTCACTGAGCTCCCTAAAGCCCCGCCCCTCTCCGTTCAGACGGCTGGGCCAAACATGGCGGCCGCTCAAGCCGGCGCGTGCCAGTGACGTCACTGCGACGCGAAGAGCCCCGCGGCGCTCTGTTGAATCCGCTAAAGCAAACACGGCGGCCGCTTCCCTGCGCGCGCCCTTCTGGCGTCACGGCGCCGCCCGGGAGTCCCGCCGCTATGTCGAGCCCCGCGGGGGCCAAACATGGCGGCGGCGGCATCACCCTGCGCGTGCCAGTGACGTCACTGCGCCGCGCCGCCGAGGAGCCCCGCCCCCCCACTCCCGCCCGCAGTGCGTCCGCTAGGCCTAACATGGCCGCCGCTCCCGCGCGCCCGCGCGCGCGCCCGCTCCGGCCGTCCCTGCCCCGCCGCGAAGCCCCGCCGCCTCGGGTGAGCCCGCTACGCTAAACGCGGCGGCCGCTTCCCGGCGCGCTCGCTTCCGACGCCCCCGAGCCGCCAGGGAGCCCCGCCCCTCTCCGTGGAGTCACCTGGGCCAGGCGGGGCGGCCGCTCGAGCCGGCGCGGGACGGCGACGTCACCTCGCCGCCGCGGAGCCCCGCCTCCCCCCCCCCCCCCCCCCCGGCGTTGAATCCGGGGAAGCCAACGTGGCGGCGCTTCTTCTCGCGCGCGCGTGGTTGTGACGTCACCGCGCCGCCGCGGAGCTCCGCCCCACCCCGGCGTTGAATCCGCTGAAGCAAACATGGCGGCGCTTCTTCTCGCGCGCGCGTGCTTGTGACGTCACCGCGCCGCCGCGGAGCCCCGCCCCCCTCTGCTGAGTCGGCGGCGTCCAAAATGGCGGCCGCCTCTGCGCGCGCGCTTTTGACGTCACCGCGCTGCCGCGGAGCCCCGCCCCCTGCGTTGAATCCGCTGAAGCCAACATGGCGGCGCTTCTCCGCGCGCGCGCTTTTGACGTCACTGCGCCGGCATGGAGCCCCGCCCGTCTCTGTGGCATCACTTAGGCCCAAGATGGTGTCGGGGGTCCTCAGCCCCTTCTCCTGGAGTGGCCGCGATGCGGGCCACGTGGAAGAGCGCTTCCCCCACTCGCTGTGCGCACAGGGCCTTCTGCACCCCCCTCCCCGAGACCCCGCGCTGTCCCCGGTCACCGTGGCTGTGGTCAGCTTGAGGTCCCTCCCCTGCACCCCCTTTTCAGCGACAGGAGAGGGGGCGTCCACGTCCAGATTTGAACTCTTGACAGTTCTTGTGTCTGAAAACGTCAGCTTCCTTGTCTGACTCTTACAGTGATGGAGGCCGGAAGGGTCCCACCCTTGAACCCCGAAAGTCTGCCAGGGGCCTTGGACGAAAGGACTAGTTCTTCTCTCACTAAAGCAACAGAAAATGAAAAATTCAGAGCGAGTTGTCCCTCAGGGAGATCAGGATGGAGGATTTTGACCCGCATCTGCCTGGAGCTTGCCTCCAGCTTTACTCCTCAACACCTTAGGTAGGTAAGACTCCTCCATAGGATGACTAAGGGACAGACTTTATTTATTTTTTATTTATTTTTTTAAATTTATTTGAGAGCGACAGACACAGAGAGACAGACAGATGGAGGGGGAGAGAGAGAATGGGCGCACAAGGGCCTCCAGCCTCTGCAAACGAACTCCAGACGCGTGCGCCCCCTTGTGCATCTGGCTAACGTGGGACCTGGGGAACCGAGCCTCGAACCGGGGTCCTCAGGCTTCACAGGCGAGCGCTTAACCGCTAAGCCATCTCTCCAGCCCCAGACTTCATTTTTAATTGACTTCACCTCCCACAGCAGCTGCCCTTGAAAAAAAATTCCCCAGTGCTTCATTTCTCAAAATTCTTCCACCATATTCAGCAGTGATCTAACTCCTGCAGCAGTGTTAAGGTCTAAATATTTGTATACGTGCAGTTCGTCTGTTAGAATCCCAGTACCCAGGATCAGGAAACGGCTGAGAAGTGAAGATGCTTGCCTGGGAAGCCTAAGGACACGGGTTCGACTACCCAGTACTCAGGCAAGCCAGATGCGCAAGGTGGTGCATGTGTCTGGAGTTCGTAGGCAGTGACTGTAGGACTTGACACGCCCGTTCACATGTCCTCTTTCACTAAAAGACATAAAATGTCTTAAAACTCCCAGCGCCCAGTAGAATGTTACCTGCAGGTACAGGCTTGGAAGAGATAAGAGTCGTGAGTCCACAGCCCAACTAAGTGGACAGATACCCCAAGAGTCTTCTTGCGATAGGGATGCAGTGACAACATGGCCAGGCACAACTTGGACGAAACCAGATTTTGGTTGTCCAGCCTCCTGCTGTGTGAGAAATGTACCAGCAGCCTGACTCAACTGACGCGAGTGAGTGGTCAGGCTTAAGCTGCCGAGACATCAAAGGCTGGAAGCCAGACTAGATGCACCAAGCTGGAGTCTGGGTGATGATATTGGCGCAGCAATCACTTCTGACTCTGAACTGGACCAGCGTGTCAGTTCAGCAATACGAGCATTTCATTTGTGTGCAGCTTGGAAGAACACCCCGACAATGGGAGACTTCACTTCAGAGCATGGCCTCTTCTTGCAGTGCTCACCCACCAGAATGGTGATCCCACCAAATGTAAGTCTCCTTGGAGCACCCAAATGCTTCGTGTTTTCGCTCTTTTTTTTTTTTATTTTTTTTTGTTCATTTTTATTTATTGAGAGTGACAGAGAGAGAGAGAGAGAGGTAGATAGGTAGAGAGAGAGAATGGACACGCCAGGGCCTCCAGCCACTGCTAATGAACTCCAGACGCGTGCGCCCCCTTGTGCATCTGGCTAACGTGGGACCTGGGGAACCGAGCCTCGAACCGGGGTCCTTAGGCTTCACAGGCGAGCGCTTAACCGCTAAGCCATCTCTCCAGCCCATGTTTTCACTCTTAAAATGTTAACATTACTTTCTTTCTCTGTTCTATCCCCAGTTGCAGTTCCACCTTGGTGGTTAAACAGTTCAGCTCTATTTCTTCCCTCAGGATTTCTGCTCAAGGGTTTCTCATGAGTGTCCACTGCCACCATGGGATTGTCTGGGAAATTACAATGAGACATACGGAAAGAAAAATACTAAAAGAGGGAGGATTTCTGCATTCCCTTCCCAAGCATTATTTGCCTTTCTGTGCTTAAGTGATTAATCCAAGATTTTTTTCCTTGAGTACCCATGGCTGCCACTACAGTGCCCTCTTCTGCTTCATAGAGTACTGAGTTGTCCGGGAGTGGTGAATCAAAAGAAAGGTAAACTAATTGCTGCTGATATTAAAAGTTCAGGCCGGGCATAGTGGCACACGTCTTTAATCCCAGCACTCAGAAGGCAGACGTAGTAGGATTGTAGTGAGTTCAAGGCCAGCCTGAGACTACATAGTAAAGTCAAGGTCACCCTGGGCTAGAATGCCACCCTCCCTCACAAGAAAAATTCTGGTCTTCTCAAATATGCCTGTTGCCAGATACTTCCTAAAGTCCTAAAATTGTTTCTTTATGCCACACAGCAGTGTCTATATCTACATATCTGTACATACGTATCTATTATATTAGCAGAAACAGTGAAATGTCTATCTTGCCCTGTTTTGGAAACCGTGGTGGTTTGGTGCAAGTGTCCCTCAAAAATTTACATGCTCTGAGTGCTTGATCCCCACTTGACAGAGATCTGTGGATTGGAACCTTGTTGGGGGTGTGTTGTTGGGGGTGGGCAGACGAGTGTTAAAGCACACTGCCCTGCTGCTGTTGTCCACTTGATGGTGGTCAGGAGGTGATGTCCAGTCTCTGCTCATGCCAGGTTTTTCTGTTCCATCATGGAGTTTCCCCTTGAGTGTGTAAGGCAAAATTAACCGTTTCCTCTCACAAAAAGTACAGCTCCCTTGCCGGGCGTGGTGGCGCACGCCTTTAATCCCAGCACTCGGGAGGCAGAGGCAGGAGGATCGCCGTGAGTTCGAGGCCACCCTGAGACTCCACAGTGAATTCCAGATCAGCCTGGGCCATAGTGAGACCCTACCTCAGGAAAAAAAAAAAAAAAAAAAGTACAGCTCCCTGTGAAAAACAGAATATCATATTCATTCCCATTTGTACTTGTGATGTCAGTACTAAGCATAGCACTCGACACCCAGTATGCGATCAACAAATATTTGTTATGGATGTTGAGTTTAAGCAGATTCCCACGGTGGTCTCTGTATATCGTAAAGTAATTGTCCTTTCATAACATTTGTTAAGTAATTATCTTGCTTAATTTTGCTTTTCTGTTTTCCCTAGCAACTTAAGTCTTGAGTTAGTTTATTTGTTTGTCCATTTATCATATAATTAATAGGCATCTGTTGCATAGCAAGTGTTGTGCTTAAACGGTGTATATGAAATAGGCAAGAATTCAGCCTTTATCACGAATATAGACTCCAGTGGGTTTGATGGCATGTGACCTAATCGTGACATAATTATAGATGTGAAATTGTGCACTGTTTCAAAGACATGCAGATATTCTTGGTTTTCCCACTGAGATAGATGATAGGCATCTCTTGTGGGAATGTGAGATGCACCTAGCTATAATAGCATCCATAACTTGCCATTCCCTTTTCCTTTCCTTGTTTCCTCTCTCAAGATTTTATATGATTCACTATTCATTGTCAGGGTGGCTTTGAACTCACGATGATCCTCCTACCTCTGCATCCCAAGTGCTGGAATTAAAGGTGTGCGCCACCACACCTGGTATATGTGGAAAATTCTAAAAGTAAACACCTGTAAGGTTTGAATTGCTTGCTGCTCTGAGTACCAGGGTGATATTGCTTGCCATCCTGCTCTGCACCACACAAGGTGTGAATCGCCACATTGACCAGTGTATACACACTATATAGTCTACCCATGAATTAGTGAGATAGCAGCCACTTAGATATCAGGTCAAGTGGTACTATAGTGCATTGATGATGTTCACATAACCCCTATTTTGTTGTTTTGTAATGATCCTCAGAAACATTTTCATTGGTGCAAAGGTGCAAAAACATGGAAAGATAGATTGGGGCATACAGGAAAAAAAAATAATTTTAAAAGGTTCAATACTCTCCATTATTTCAGATACCCCCTGAAGTTCATGGAACATAACACCCTTGATAAGGGGAACGACGGTTGTTCCAAAGGGAAGGTAAAAATACAGTTGTCAAGGAAGCTTTCCCATACCTTGTCTTCGAGGACAAGCCCTTGTCTGAAGACCTTTAGTCCAGTCTTTCTCTAGGCTATTTTCGTTGCCTTGTGGCCTGTAATGTGTGCTGACATTTTCTAGATTTAGCACACATTCATATCTCTATCTTGGCCTCTGCAGTACCCTCACTCTCTCTCATCCTTCTCATTTCCATTTAAATTTTGCATAATTAATCATAATGAGCTGCACAGATTGGATGCTCACATTTTAATTTCAGGGGAATGTGATCACAATGCTGCCATTTCCACAAGGGCATCCAGGTGACATTGGCTATCTGTATACTGTCTGTGCCAAGTTTAAGCCCTGGTGTACTGCTGGAGACGGCAAGCACGCCATTTCAGGGTCACAGGGAACGAAGCGCTGAAGAGCTGCAGGACACAGTCCCAGCCCAGCTCTCTCTTCCTTGGAGTCCAATGCGGCCCCTCTATAGAAACATCTTTGGCTCTCTGCACTACACATATCTATGGTTTTCTGTATAATATTTGTCTTTTTCTGTCTTTCACTTGGTGCACCAATCTCTTTTTTTTTAAATTTTTATTTATTTATTTATTTATTTGAGAGCGACAGACACAGAGAGAAAGACAGATAGAGGGAGAGAGAGAGAATGGGCACGCCAGGGCCTCCAGCCTCTGCAAACGAACTCCAGATGCGTGCGCCCCCTTGTGCATCTGGCTAACGTGGGACCTGGGGAACCGAGCCTCGAACCGGGGTCCTTAGACTTCACAGGCAAGCACTTAACCGCTAAGCCATCTCTCCAGCCCAGGTGCACCAATCTCTAAGTTTACTTTTCTAGCAAAAATGGATGTTAGTGGGCTGGAGAGATGGCTTAGCGGTTAAGGTGTAAGCGGTTAAGCCAAAGGACCCAGGTTCGATTCCCCAGGACCCACATAAGCCAGATGCACAAGGGGCAAATGCATCTGGAGTTTGTTTGCAGTGGCTGGAGGCTCTAGTGTGCCCATTCTCTCTCTGACTGTTTCTCTGTTTCTCCCTCTCTCTGCTTGCAAATAAATAAAAATTAAAAAAAAAAAAGGATGTTAGTGAAGTTTGGTCAGTGTATCTGGAAGAAGCTCTGGCATAGAATTGGGAAAACAAGAAAATAGGTCAGAAATAATCGTTTTCCTTAAGGCCTTAAGGAAAGTCAGGCATGGAGTACAGTACAGTGAGGAGGAAACAGTGAACCTCCTGGAACAGAATTGTTCTATGACTAATTTTTCTGGATGGTGGCAGTTGAAGCAAACTGTGACTGTTTACCGACAATCCTTACAGAAAAACAACCGAGGTCAGAAAGAGTTCAATTCGGGGGACCAAAGTCTAAGTATTGGATGGACGTGAAAAGCAAAATTCAAAAGAAATGGTTGGGGGAATAAATGGGTTTATTGGCTCAGTGGCGGGAACCCCCATTTTGTGGTTGCTCTGTCTCTCACCTTTAATATGCTAATTGAAAGTAGGAGCTCAGGAAATCGCAAGTGCTTGACCACACACACAGGGGGAAAGTGTGAAAACAGTTAATCATTATAGGGGCCTGACGACTGTACTTGAGGTGAATAATTATGGGAGGATTGTTTGATGTAAAGAAATAGCAAAAAGTTTCTATGAATTCTGTGGGACTGTACCTTTCTTGAAGTTTGCTCTTGCATGGCATGGTCAGAAAGTAAAAAGACTGAGGTTAGGAGCTGTGGCAGCAGAGAGAGAGAGAGAGAGAGAGAGAGAGAGAGAGAGAGAGAGAGAGATGGAGAAACGCAGCTGCCTTCAGCATCAGCCTGTCAGCTTGCACCAGAACCTGACTTCGAGTCGTTATTCCGCCGCCCCCTTTCACACCTCTCTTCGGGGACCCTCCTTCAAGCCAGGGCTGCACCCCGGCAGTGTGTCCTGTGACCACTCTGCTGTTCGGAGGCCTTGACAGGTGTAGGGTGGCATTCAGCATGGGAAACCACAGTTGCAACCCATCTGGATGCCCTCCCATGAACGGCCATCTCTGAGGACAAACTGGGAGAACAGGTGAATGAATGCCACCACACAAAGGGCGCCAGCCTGAAAGTAGAGACATCTTAGAGGGAAACAGCCGAGGAAGAGGAGAGAGAAGAAAGCCATGGTGTGGTGGTGACTGTGCAGCCTGTGAATGCATATGATAAAATATAGTGAGCTGACAAGCAGATGGTCAGAGATTTTCTTCCCATGAGTTTTTTTTTTCCTTTTTTTAAAACTATTTCTTTTTTTAAATTATTTATTTATTTGAGAGCGACAGACACAGAGAGAAAGACAGATAGAGGGAGAGAGAGAGAATGGGCGCGCCAGGGCTTCCAGCCTCTGCAAACGAACTCCAGACACGTGCGCCCCCTTGTGCATCTGGCTAACGTGGGACCTGGGGAACCGAGCCTCGAACCGGGGTCCTTAGGCTTCACAGGCAAGCGCTTAGCCGCTAAGCCATCTCTCCAGCCCCCCATGAGTTTTTATACCTGTGCACTAGAACTCATTACAGACGGTGTTTGCACTGGATGATTACGTGATATAAGCCAAGCAGGTGTGCTTTCAAGACTCTATTCTTATTTTATACACAATGGGTTCATGTTCTTGAGTGCCAGGTGGTGGAGGTGAGGCACAGAATGCGTTATCTAGTCGTGAATATCTGACTTGGATTTACAAATAATTAGGTGTATGTTCTCTTCCCTGCACAGAACAGCTGCTCGCCGAATACGGCTGCTCCTGGTTCCATATTCGCAAAGATGTAAGTAGTCCTTGCGGTCCTTCAAGTAATTTCCTCACAGAGCAGAGGGTTATTGGGGAAATAATGTCAATGTCAAAAAGCTAATCTTGTCGGGTGATAAACAGATGGAGTGCTTCACTGCCTTATGCTTCACAGAGTTTGCTAACATACTTTATGCTAAGTTGATATGCAGGAATCTAATCATGACTAGTGGTCTTGTTGTTATAAAGAAACGCTAAAATATCCACTTATTAGCCACCTCATGTCAGAGAAAGAGAAAACAAGGATCTTGGATTCCAGTTGTCCTCTGTATCCATGGGAGACAGGCTCTCAATCACCAGCTGTACCAAAGACCATTAACCTCGTTGAACGAAGTTGGTCAACACTCTATACCTGTGTATTACACACCCACGGATTCAGACTACTTTGTGTTGAAAGTCTCTTTTTACATTGCTTTTCTATGTCTTCCTTGATGTGATTGCCTAAGAAATACACTGTAATATTTGTGTAGCACTTACATGGTATTTAAGTTTTAAAAGTCACCTACTATTATTTAAATTATATGGTAGACTGCACTTACATGATACATAAATGGCATGTGGTTTTATAGAAGAGGCTTTATCATTGACTCCTTTTTGTGTTCATGAGAATCCTGGAGGTCCTGACCCTTGGTTGTGAATACTATGATACTCTGGGACTCTGTGTATGGTGTGTTTGTTTGATTGTAAAATGCCTTGCTTGTCTAAATATCGGTTAGTATATTTGTATTACAGTATTAGTCATTACTAAACTTTGTGTCTACCCAGTGTACTCCAGTTATTTACACATCATGTCATATAACTTTTACAACCATGATTTACGTAATACAGATATAGAACACACAGGTTAAAAGTTGGAGTTAAAATAATTTTCCTATCTCCACACACAGGCAAGGATTGGAGGTTCAGGGCTTCTTGCTTCCAAAGTCTGTACACAGACCTACCTTCTCTACATTTTTTTTTCCCCCACAACTGGACGAGTGAATTATGTCTTTTATGTAAAGCATTGTGTAACTGGGCTACTGGGAGTCCCAGTGTTATTCTTCAGCTCATTCTTTCTTTTTTTTTTTTTTAAATTTTTTTTAAAATTTTATTTATTTATTGATTTGAGAGCGATAGAGGCAGAGAGAGAGAGAGAGAGAGGAGAGTGGGCGCGCCAGGGATTCCAGCCACTGCAAACAAACTCCAGACGCGTGCGCCCCCTTGTGCATCTGGCTCACCTGGGTCCTGGGGAATCGAGCCTTGAACTGGGTCTTTGGGCTTCACAGGCAAGTGCTTAGCCATTAAGCCATCTCTCCAGCCCCCAGTCCCACTTTTCTGACTGAACGCAGTGTGGCCAGCCCGCCTATCACTCATGTTGCCATGACATTCCTGCCATGATGGACTATATCCTTGAAATTATAAACCAAAATAAACCCTGTGTCCTTTAAGCTCCACTTGCCAGGTGTTTGGCCACAGCACCGAGTAAAGTAAGTAATACTTGTAGTTAGAATTTGTCATTGGTATTTGAAACTTTGCCATTTTACTAAAAAAAGCCCTTAAGAAGTTTGGTGTGTGAATTTGTTATGCCTAGCATTTAAAGAACTTGTTCATGTCTTGAAAAGAAGAAACAGTGCCTAGCAAGCAATTAAAGCTGGCTTTCATTTTGGATCAATCCCCACCATAATTCCTTTTGATGACTCCTTTCCTGGAAGCACTGTGCTCAAGCAGGTTATGGTAAAACAGTGTCATTTAGGCACAATGCCATAAAAAAGAAAATCTTACTATTGACCAAGGTCTTAAATCCAAATAAATCAAGTATCCTAATCATTTGTCTTCATGAACTTGACTAAATAAACATTTTTGTGTCTAATGTATGAAGAGAAACAGACTAGGCATTAGAAGATGTGTATAAAAACCAGGAAAAGATATTCCACCTTTAGCTAGCTTACTGTCTTTTGTTACTAGAATGCCTTTTCACATTTTCTATCCCATTAAACCATGCTTACTTTTTTATTTTGAATAGTACCGTTATTTCTTTTATTTATACTAGATTCACCATAAGACTATAATATTACGTGAACAATTAAGTGTGAGGTATGCTTACAAGGTTAAGTGCTACCAAAACCCCAAGAATATTTTGAGCTTAATTCAATTTTATCTCAGAAGCTATACTACTTCTTTAAGGAAAAAAAAAAAAATTATCCCTAGACCCAACTCCCATTATTCTGTGGGGGTTATAATACTCACTGTGGGGGTTCTGAAGGCCTCAGTCAGTCACTGTGGCATAACAGGGAAGGGATTGGGGGATTGATTGTGCCTTACTTTCTCTGCTGGGCCTAAACCCTACAGTTTTAGAATGCATTCACCTACCTTGTACCCATCCACAGCCCTTATCTGGGATGCTTTGCATAAATAGTTGTTATAGCCCATAGCACTTTTCATTTTCATTAGAGATTTGATTGCCCCCATGTGCTCGGTTCATGTGCTATTTGGAGCAGAAACTGTACTTTACAGATATCTTATTTGCTTATGAGATAGAAAGAGAGGAAGAGAGGGGGTGGGGGTAGAATGTCCTTACCAGGGCCTCCTGCTACTGCTAATGTACTTCCTTGTGCATATGGCTTTACATGGGTACAGAGAGATCAAACCCAGGTCTTGAGGCTTTACCAGCAAGTGACTTAACTGCTGAGCCATCTCTCCAGCTTTGAGAGTATATCTTCTAATTCTTTGTTTTGCTTCTTCATACAGGGTTTCACTCTGTGGCCCATGGTGGCCTGGAACTGGCCCATCTTAGCCTGCCAAGTGCTGGGATTATGCATGTGAGCCACCACACCTGGCTCTCGTCTCTTGTCTGTCTCTTCTGTTCTCTCTTCTTCTGTTCTGGGCTCCTCTGTTCTCTTTTCTTGGAGACTGATTCTTTCTATGGAGCTCCTAGGCTAGCCTCAAACTCACGATCTTTCTGCTTCAGCCTCTTAAGTGCTGGGATCATATGAGGCATCATTATACATGCCTACTTCTTGGTTGATTTGTTTGTTTTTCTGGCCTCTGAAAGTAAGCTAAGGCACAGCAAAAGTATATTATAACTGTTAACTTGTAAACTGCATGTTTCATATATCTAACTATTGTCAGCAGAAAACGAGGTAATTGTAATAATTGAGAAGTTAATGCATAAAATTAACATACATGCGATTGGATCAAGCAGTCTCTGAGTGCCGTCAGGCCACCATTTCTAATCACTTGCATTTTTCTCATCAGTTCTTTTAAAAGTTATTTTTATTTATTTATTCGAAAGTGACAGAGAGATAAAGAGGCAGATAGAGACAGAGAGAATGGGCGCGCCAGGGCCTCCAGCCACTGCAAACGAACTCCAGACGTGTGCGCCCCCTTGTGCATCTGGCTAACGGTGCTGGGGAACGGAGCCTCGAACCAGGGTCCTCAGGCTTCACAGGCAAGCGCTTAACCGCTAAGCCACCTCTCCAGCCCTCTCATCAGTTTTTTAATGTAGGGCATATCTCAAGAGGCTGCTGGCTACTCCACCTTCTTCTCAGCATAATTATCAGTGGAAAAGGTCTCTGTTCAATCTTTACCTCCAAAACTTATAAAAGACTCCTTGAGGTGCTAGCTCTGAGTTACTGTAACAAGCTGCCTGAGACAATAAGTAGCAAAGTGGCTTAGTTTTGGAAGTTCTAGCCCGTGGTCTATTGGCTCCTGACATAAGCATGAAAAGTTCATGTACAGTGCTTGTTTACTTTGGATTTTGAGTGTCTCTAAAGGCTTAGCCTTCACTTTGATGGTGGAATCTTTGAGCCTACAATTGACGACATTATGAGAGAGGGAAAAGAAAATCTCCTGCATAGATATAATGCACAGGGCTAAGCTCACTCTATGCATGGAAGGTGTGTGTGTGTGTGTGTGTTTATAGGTGTGTGCCATCACACCCAGATATTTTAGAAATTTAAAAATTTATTCAAGATAGAGAAAGAGGAATACACAGAAAAAAGAGTGAGTGTGGGCACACTAGGGCCTCCGGCCACTGTTAACAAAGGCCAGATGTGTATGTCCCTTTATACATCTGGCTTTATGTAGGTACTGGAGATTTGAACCAAGGCCCCAGACTTTTCAAGGACATGCCTTTAACTGTTGAGCCATCCCCATCCCCAGTACAGCCAGCATTTGGATATGGGTGTTGGAGATCCAAACTCAGCTCTTCCCACTTGTGTGGCAAACACGATACACTGAGCCATGTCCGTGGTCCTTCATGTCTATTGCTTAGTAATGCGAGTCAAGTAACCCTATCCAAAATGTTTAGAACAAGAGGTGTTTCGGATTTCAGAACTTTTCACATTCTTTTTTTTTTTTTTAAATTATTTATTTATTTATTTGAGAGCGACAGACACAGAGAGAAAGACAGATAGAGGGAGAGAGAGAGAATGGGCGCGCCAGGGCTTCCAGCCTCTGCAAACGAACTCCAGACGCGTGCGCCCCCTTGTGCATCTGGCTAACGTGGGACCTGGGGAACCAAGCCTCGAACCGGGGTCCTTAGGCTTCACAGGCAAGCGCTTAACCGCTAAGCCATCTCTCCAGCCCCTTTTCACATTCTTGAACATCTACCATTATGTAATGAAAAGCCTTGTGGATGAGACTCACGTCTAAGCTAGAAACTCATTTATGTACCTTATTCACATACTCAAAGGCCATGATTTATTTATTTATGTAATCTTGGACACAAGGTATTATACATCCCAGGCTGGCCTTGGACTTGCTATGTTGCCAAGTATGACCTTGAATCTCTGGTCTCCCTGTTTTTACCTCCAAAGTACTGGTATGACACGTGTACATGACCTCATTTGGAATGAAAAGGCAGTGCTTAAAATCAAACCCAAAGCTTTGTGCATTTTAAGCAAACACTCTACCAACTTACCTACACCCCCACTCCTGAAGGTCAGTTTATACAATATTAAATAATTAGGTACATGAAACAAAATTATGTGACATGCAATTTTTCTCCTAGTGATGCCATATGCATGCTTAAGAGCTTTGAATTTTGGAGCATGTCATGTTTTGGATATTTTGACTAGAAATGCTCAAGTTGTGAGGATTTGGCTACGTTTTTGTGTTCCAATTAGGTTCTGGTCAAATGGGAAGACGTGACATCTTGGAACTGATGGTGCCCATTCTTGTTTCTATTTGCCATGAGACATGGGTCCAGGGCAGTTTCTTGCTCATGGGGCATCTCTGACCTTCCATAGCAAAGGGCTGATGAGGGAAAGTGGACACAAGCTTCTCAGACCTCTTTTCAAGTGTACATGCACGTGCCATTGGACTACACCTGTGATGTGCTTGTTCAGAGATACAGTTATTCCCGATTTCACGATTGTGTCGGAAAAGCAGCTTCACAGCGGGAATCCTTGTCTTCTCACTAGTTTCTGATTTTGCAGTACTGGGTATTGAAGCCAGGGCCTTGCGGGGGGTAGGCAAGGGCTCCACAACTAAGCTACCGACCCAGCTTTGTGTGCAATCCTTTCCAGCTAAACTGCTCAGGAGGCTGCCCTGTTAAGGAATATTCATCCATATGCCCAGATAATATGGCCACAGAAAATGGCCTGCTGGAAATGGAGCTGTCTTGATCATTTGTTATTACTTACGAAATGGAAAAGTAGGGGCTGGGGAGATGGCTCAGCAGGTAAGAGTGCTGGTCGCATAGAAGCATAACCGGAGAGGGCCTGAGCCAGCATGAGTTGGATCCCCAGCACTCACGCAAAAGCTGTGTGTCACCACCGCACCTGACTGTATTCCCAGTCTTGGGGGGCAGAGACCAGAGAACTGCTGGGCCTCACTAGTCAGCCAGTCCACCCAGAGTGACAACTCCAGCTTCCGTGAGAGACTCTGTCACGGGAAAAGTGCAGGGGTGATTGAAGGGGGACACCTGACTTCCACATGAGCCTGCACAGGGTGCACGCATCTGTGTACACACCCACACGCCACTACACATATTTTACATACATATGTGCAAAAAACCGGGGATTATGGCCGCACATGTCTGTGACCCCAGCCACTGAGGTGGTGGGAGACACGAGGATTGCTGGTGCTCCCTGATCAGCCAGTCTAACCGATAAACAGGGAGCTCCAGATTCCGTGAGATTCTGCCTCAGGGAAACAAGGCAGGAGAGTGATGAGGGAGGACACCTGACATCTTCCTCTGGCCTCGGTATGCCTGTGCCACACATGTGCACACATGTAAAAACACCACGAACACACACATATACACACACTTGTGTGCACATCCACACATTCACACCAAAAACAGAGTACTAAAGCCCTTTCCCCAGATGGTTTAACAGTAAGGAAAGAGCCAGGAACAAAATTGTGGCTCAAATCAGAGTCCAAAGCCTGCACTCTGAATCATTTTACTAGCAAATAATATGCACACAATTAGGTTTATCATACTTTATATGTGGAAACCAACACCATGATTATGGTCCCTGCATTTCCCCTGGTTATTCATTGGCTACCCTCAAAGACTTGAGAAAACTTGTGATCCTTGATCTATTTGTTTTTTCTTCAAGAAGCTCAGTAATGATGTTAGTAGCAGCTACAGCCAGCAGAGTCTGAGAAATGTTGGCCCTTGAACAGTATACTGTAGGGCAGGAAAGACTGCATGACGGGTAAGGGACTTGCCTGCAAAGCCAAAGGACCTCAGTTCGATTCCCCAGGACCATGTAACCCGGATACATAAGGTAGTACATGTAGCTGGAGTTTGTTTGAAGTGTTGGCTGGAGGCCCTGTTATACCCATTCTCTTTCTCTCTCTCTCTCCCTCTCTCCCCCAGTCTCTCTCTCTGCCTTTCTTTGTCTCAAATAAATAAAATAAAAAATACTTTTAAAAAAGAGTAAACCTTAGGATATGCATAATGTTTTCTCCAAGATGACACGCAAAATCCCACCAAAATGAATGCTAGATGCACCTGACACCTGTGAAGAATACATTCCCTTGTTGTTTTCCATAGCTGTTTCGTGATTGCCCTCTGCTGGCTGATAAGAGGAAGAAAGCACTACACACACACACACACACACACACACACACACACACACACACACACACAAATGCTAGAGTAAGTCTCACAGTGAGAGGCCCTCACTCCAAGCTGAAGGCAACAGAATCTCCCACTACTGAGAGGCTGGCTGAAATTCTCCAAAGCTCAACGGGAAGCTTCCACGTCTGTCTTTTCTGCAAGTTGCATCAGATGGCTGCTGTGTAGTTTGATTTTGGTGGTGCTGAGAACTGAATCTGGAACCTCATGTGGGGCTAAGGTAGTGACACCCCAGCCCTGCTTTGTGTTATCTCTGTTAATCATGGCTGAGAATGTAGTGCAGTGCTAGAATGCTTGCCCAGCATATAAATTAACAATGGTCCTGTTGCTCTTGAGTTGGGGCAGCAGCTTGGGGGTAGCGTAAGGCTCTGGGATTCACCCCAAGAGTGACAAACTAGAAAAAAAAAAAAAGCTTCTAAATACACAAGCATCTAAAAAGTGTAATTTGGATTATCATTGGTCATTTTTTCCTTCTTTTACTCTCTCTCTCTCTCTCTCTCTCTGTGTGTGTGTGTGTGTGTGTGTGATGTGTTTGGTGTGTTGCATGCGTGCATGTGCATGCAGATGTGCTTACCCTTTTCTATACATGCATATGTGGAGGCCAGAGGAGAATGTGAGGTGTTTTTCTCCACCATTCTTGTGTATATTTCCTTGAGATGGTGTCTCAAGCAACCGTATTTGGTCACCCTGGCTGATTAGTGGCCCCAACCAATTCTCTGGTCTGTGCTCCTCACGGCACGGGAGTTTACACGTGAGCTTGGTCATGCCCTGCTTTCTATGTGGGTTGTGGGGAATCACAGTGGAGCACGGGCTCTCACGCACGCGCACCACTCTGACCTGCTGAGCCATCTCCTCAGCCCCGATGTTCCCTTTCTGATCAACCAATCCCTTATCTTGACTGTGTGTTGTGTGCTTGTTGATTTCAGAGGTCGATCGGCTGGATAAAAATCGAAGGGTCATAGGCTTTCAATCGTTGCTTAGGGCATTTGCATTTTTTATTTAATATATCCAACAGATTACCAATTAGCTGCTGCACCAGGTAGACTCATCCTTTTGTATGTGTTTGTGAGTACGGGGGCTCCGAGGTCTCTTGCTCCTGCAAACAAATGTCCATTTAGATTTACATAGGTGGCTGGGGAATTGAACCTAGGGTATCAGACATTGCAAACGAGCATCTTTAACCACTCAGCCATCTCTCCAGCCCCCAATTTAGTTATTTTTTTTTAAAGAAGGATGTTTCTAAAGCCAAAGAAGCCGGGCGTGGTGGCGCGCGCCTTTAATCCCAGCACTTGGGAGGCAGAGGTAGGAGGATTGCCATGAGTTCAAGGCCACCCTGAGATGACAGAGTTAATTCCAGGTCAGCCTGGACCAGAGTGAGACCCTACCTCGAAAAACAAAAAAACAAAAAACAAAAAACAAACAAACAAAAAAAAACCAAAACAATAAAGCCAAAGAAATTTTACAGAAAATGAAAGACATATGATTTTATAGAAAAAATTAAAAATAAATTACTATCTTTGTATGTAAAACTACACACATGGTATATTCATATGTATTAGATAAATATATCATTCATCTCATAGAAATTTGTATCTCAAACTTACTACAAACTGTAAAGCATTTACTAAAACCATGAATACAGATATCATCTAGGGCTACGGGGATGGTGCAATGGCTAAGCGTGCAGACCGACCCAGGTTAATTTCCCCAGCACCCACGTAAAGCTTGGGGGTAGCGTAAAAAAAAATGTTGTACATGTATCTGGTGATCATTCGCGGTGGCAAGAGACCCTGGTGCACTTATCCACACCCACACAAATAAGTTAATTCAAACTTTTTAATAAAGGTATGATCTAGCCAAGGAAATACTAATAATCTAAGTGAAGAGTCAGTGTCTGACATTTTAAAGTGTCTCCAAACCTCGTTTGTTTCTAGGCATCTTCACTGTGCTCAAGATTCATGAATGTCATTTTGCTACATAACTGCTGTAAATGAAAAGAGTCAAAGAATATGTTAGAAATTGGTGTCTGAGCGTATGCTAGGGTTTCAGCACCTAAATGACTTCTTCTCACCCACTATTTTGGGGGGGGGTTCAACTTTTTACTATAACCTATGACACTAACATGCACATCCGTTTTGACTTACAGGGGGTGAGCTCTTTAACATCCCTATATTTTCCATCTTTTCCATCTTGCATGTCTCCTGGGGAAACAGCCCAAGTGGAACAGTTATTTCTTTTTTTTTTTTTTAAAGTTTTTTTTTTTTAATTTTTATTAACATTTTCCATGATTATAAAATATATCCCATGGTAATTCCCTCCCTCCCCACCCCCACACTTTCCCGTTTGAAATTCCATTCTCAATCATATTACCTCCCCATTACAAACATTGTAATTACATATATACAATATCAACCTATTAAGTATCCTCCTCCCTTCCTTTCTCTTCCCTTTATGTCTCCTTTTTACCTTACTGGCCTCTGCTACTAAGTATTTTCATTCTCACGCAGAAGCCCAGTCATCTGTAGCTAGGATCCCCATATGAGAGAGAACATGTGGCGCTTGGCTTTCTGGGCCTGGGTTACCTCACTTAGTATAATACTTTCCAGGTCCATGGAACAGTTATTTCTATCACGGTGGCACCTCATTCTGTGATTCTCTCTGAGGGACCTGATGACGATGTCATATTCTCTAAACAGGTGGAAGCGTAGCCACATAGGTAATGACCACAGAGTAAATATGTAAACAGGTAAAATAGTCATGTGTTATCATATCAAACAGAATGTGCCGTGGATAATTGTACATGTTGCACTTTTCTGATTGTCCACACCGTGGGCTCATTTATGCCTGAGACCGCAAACATTGAGTGATGGATTATAATACAATATTACAATATATACCCGTATTACTCAGTGATAAAAATTTGTCTGGTCCACTGTAATTTTATGTGATTCCCATCAGTTATGCAGTGAGTCGTTTTAATTATTTATTTCTTAAGTTTATTTTTATTGGTTATGGGCATACTTAGTATGTAAACATTACATGTTGGTAGCATCCTTTCTCTCATCCATGCCCCTTTCCCAAAGGAGCCATCCCCTTTGGGGATGCAGGTTGTCCCCATGCAGATTGTGGGTCATGCATTGTGGGAGCAGCAATCAGTTATGTCACCCCCTATTTTTTTTTTTTAATTTTTATTAACATTTTCCATGATTATAAAATATATCCCATGGTAATTCCCTCCCTCCCCACCCCCACACTTTCCCGTTTGAAATTCCATTCTCAATCATATTACCTCCCCATTACAATCATTGTACTTACATATATACAATATCAACCTATTAAGTATCCTCTTCCCTTCCTTTCTCTTCCCTTTATGTCTCCTTTTTAACTTACTGGCCTCTGCTACTAAGTATTTTCCTTCTCACGCAGAAGCCCAGTCATCTGTAGCTAGGATCCACATATGAGAGAGAACATGTGGCGCTTGGCTTTCTGGGCCTGGGTTACCTCACTTAGTATAATACTTTCCAGGTCCATCCATTTTTCTGCAAATTTCATAACTTCATTTTTCTTTACCGCTGAGTAGAACTCCATTGTATAAATGTACCACATCTTCATTATCCACTCATCTGTTGAGGGACATCTAGGCTGGTTCCATTTCCCAGCTATTATAAATTGAGCAGCAATAAACATGGTTGAGCATGTACTTCTAAGGAAATGAGATGAGTCCTTTGGATATATGCCTAGGAGTGCTATAGCTGTCACCCCCTATTTTTAAGAACCTTCATAGGTTTACCAAATTTCATGTTAGGGACGTCTATGCTAGAAATGCTAGGAGTATGATTGACAGGGATGTCTACACATTGTTAAGGGTTCTGATCCACCCATGGGAATCATGCCTCATACTTTCTGGCAACTGTTTTTCTTCCACATGATCAGATTAAGAGCTTACAATTGATCTCCATTTCTGTACTGACACATTTGCCAGTTTAAAATTTTAAATTACTCTGGGAGAGTGTGTGTTTAGTGTTTGTGGTGGGTGTGTATTATATGTCTGTATGTGTAGAAGTGCACGCCCTATGCACACATGTGTGAAGGCCAGAGGAACACATTAGGTGTTCTCTTCTATAACTCCTCCACCTTATTTCTCTTAAGACACACGGAACCTGGAGCTCCACATGTTTTTAGATAAACTGTCTCACTAGGGAGCCTCAGGGAGCCTGCTTTTACCACCTCCTCAGTACTGGGGTACAGTCATGCACACCACGCCTGGCTTTGGAACACGGGTGCTTGGGACCCAATTCAGCTCTTCTTGCTTGTGCAGCAAGTTCTGTTACCCAAGGACTCATACGTGCAGCTCCAGAGCTGCCATCTTTGAAGGTGGTGAATGACACTTGTATGCAGGAGCCTACTGAGGTGAGCAGTGGCAACCATCCTCCATTGGAGTTAGGAGTCCACCCTTCAGTGGAAGGAAGGACAAGATCATAGGAGATCCAACCCAGGCCAGTCTCTGGTGCCACCTTTTACCAATGATTCCTGAGCTGAAGACTGTCCATGGGAATTCAGGGCATAGGGGAAGGCTTGGCAAGGCAGTTTGGTCAAGAATGTATCATATTCCAGACCAAGGCTCTTGTAGAGTTGCCCCAAGGATGACCACAATTTTGTTGAACACTCTTGAGAATAAAACGGAGTGCATTAAAGCAATATGTATCTTTCTTTCTTAGGCTGGAGCAAAACCTATGAACATATATGAACACATGTGAGATCACCCATGGTATTGCAGACATACACATGTTTTCATAACCTCAGGGTTTTGCAGGGGGACCCATAATACGATAGACGTTCAGTAAATGCATATAAATAGCACATAAGAGTAATGACAGACTGATATATGCAGCACTGGAAAATTCTAGTCCTCCAGTCAAAACACATGGTTCTGAGAGCTGAGACTAATTTTCTCATGCAGCTTGCTAATTGATTATGTGGCTTCCAGGAATCCTTGAGCAAGAAGAGACTCATTTGAATAGCAGAGGGCAGGCTGCCAACAGGAATATTGGCAGTTGGAGTATGCCCTGAATATTCAAGGAGCGTGCGTGGCCAAGAAGTATATTATGCATATTGCATTCAGATTTGAAGATAAAATTAAATCAGCTTATTATACATGTATATACTTTCACTTCACTCTATAAATAATCAATGGGCATGCTACTCATGTTTATACATGTGCACACACACTCACAGATTACAAGTTTAATTGGCACCGCTTAAGTTAGGTGTAGCATTTGTTTCCCGGGATCTACAGGAGACTGGTTCAAATGGAGCCTCTGTGCTTGCTATGGCTTTGTGACCTTGTGAAGCTTACCTAATGTCTCTGTTTTAAAATCTATACATTATGGATAATGATTACATATAAATTACAGATTAGTAATACATAAACTCAATTAGCACATGTAAGGAAGGTAAGATAGCATTTGGTCATGTTTTCACTGTTTTGTTGGCCTTTTCCTAACCCATAACAAACACATTTTAGTTTATGCTCAGCATGGCCCACGCTTGCAATCTCACCACTTGGGAGTCTGAGGCAAAAAGGATCTTGATTTTGAGGCATGAAGCTTTTATTTTTGATGATTAAGCTCGTATTTTAAATTTAATATTTTTTTCTGAAGACTGTTATTATCTTTAAAAAATATTTTATTGGAGATAGAAAAGGAGGGGGTGGGGAGAGAATGAGTGCAACAGGGCCTCCAGCCAGTGCAAATGAACTCCAGATGTATGTGTCACTTTGTGCATCTGGCTTATGTGAGTACTGGGGAATTGAACCTGCGTCTGTAGGCTTTGCAGGCAAGTGCCTTAGCCACTAAGACATCTCTGCAGCCCTGTTTTGTTAATCTGTTAATGCTAAATGCAAAGGTATAAGTTACTAAAATAGAAATGAAATGGTTAATGTAGAAAAATGCTAATGAAGAGAACCTTTCCTCGTTAGTTAAAAAATAAATCCTCAAGATATTCAGTTCCTTGGAACTCATTACCTTTTAAAATTCTAATTTACTTTTTCTTGCAAGTTATGCATCTGGTATTATTAAAATATTCATATCTTTGAGCTACTGTGGCATAACAAATTTAATTTGAAAAACAAAAAAAAAAATGACATGAGCTGAGCACGAGCTATAGTCACATTTTCCCATAAGTCTGGTGGTGTAGACATACGGATTAAAAAAAAATGTTGGTCATATTTGATGACTCCTTGGAAATTTTCCAAAGGAAATGGAATTTTGTAACAAAACTGATCCTCAGGGTTTACTGTTTTTATTGTTGGTCACATAAATAGAGATCAGAGACTTTAATCCTTGGCAGTGTTGTTTAGAAGGGCTCGATGCTTTGGGCCAGCATTTTGCGTGTGGGAACCTTTGTAGTTCAGAGTGACAGATGCTGTGGAAAACTGAAGCATGCAGGAGGAGTGGGTGGGAAGAGCCTGTGATTGATTGCATGGTGCAGATTGGCTGGCCATGGAGCCCCAGCAGCTCGCCTGTCTCTGCCCCTCCCAGCAGTGAGGTTTGCTGTCTTTTGCAGCCACATCTGGCTTTGTGTGAGGGTGCTTGGGGACAACCTGAGGTATTTAATTGGTTTGTGCAGCAAGCACTCATGCCTGTTGAGCCCGCTCCCTAGTGTCCAAAATTCTACTGTTCTCTCTAAAAAAAAAAAGCCGCATTGTACTTTGGAGAGAATTCCTTGTCCTCACAAGTCCAGTGTTCTCACAGTGAATGAAGTTGAAAGCTGTGTTTTGGTTATACAGATTGCTCATACGTAAACTATGGGAGCTTATAATTTGTAGAATGAAGGCATGGGTCTAACAACCAGTATTTAGGATGTAGGAAGGGCATATGCTTGCCTGTCTTAGAAAGGAAAGGTTGTGGTGGCTTGATTCAGTTGTCCCCTTACACTTATGTGTTCTGAATTCTAGGTCCTCAGCTGATGGCAGTTTGGGAACTAAAATCTCCTGAAGGCTGTGTATTGTTAGGAGTGAGATTTTGACTGCTGTATCCAGCCTCCCCATGCCAGTGTTTGGTACACTATCCTGTTGCTGTTGTCCACCTGATGTTGGTCAGGAGGTGATGTCCACTTCCATGCCATTGTTTTCCCCTGGCCCTCAAGTCTGTAAGCCAAAACAATCCTTTCCCCACAAGCTGCTCTTACTTGGGTGTTTTCTGCCAGCGATGTGAACCTGACTGCCACTAAGGTCATCCAACTTCCCTAGACACCTGCAATGGACGTGTGATTGGGTCTCCCTCATTCTCTCAGGACTGGGTGGATACTTCCCTTTTGGGTTTTTTTGTGTACCATGTGCATGCTGTTACCATGGTTCCTAGGACATTGTTTTGTACTTGTCTATTTACACATCTTTCTGTATTGCTAGACTAGAGAGCAGAAATTTGGTCGGATTTCTGTTTGAGCTCCTGCACTTAGTAAAGAAAAGATCATTTGCTAAACACACAGAAAGTCTTCATTGAATGAACCAGTGCACACAAAGTGGAAAGCAACTGGGGTATTGGGGTAAGCTGCACCTATCTGCAGGGTCCTCATATCTTCTCTGTGAACTTTAATATTTAGGCCTGAGGAAACATGGTTGTAATGTACCATAAGTAAGATGCTTAAAGTCATTCAATATATGGGGTCAATGAAGGTGTGTGTGTGTGTGTGTGTGTGTGTGTGTGTGACATAGAAGTGATGCATGGATGTGTGCACCTGTGCTGTGTGTGTGTGTGACATAGAAGTGATGCATGGATGTGTGTACTTGTGTGTGAGTGTGTGTGTGTGTGTGAGTGTGTGTGTGTGTGTGTGTGTACAGATGCATGAACTCTGCACATTAGAGACCAGAGTAAAACCCTGTGTGTTCTCCACTATCACTCTTATTTCCCTGACACAGTTTCTCTCTGAAAATGAAGCTCACCATTTTTGGGTTAGACTGGCTGACCAGGGAGCCCCAGATATCCTTGTTCTTGTACAGAAAGTGGTCTTAGCTGTTAAAGCATCTTCCCACTTTGAACCAGCTCTTTGGCATACCCACTTGTACGTGGTAGGAAGGGCTTGTCCCAATCTGTTTCAGCTTAAATCATGTTCCAATGGCTCCACTGAGGATACTGAACCAGTCATACTTAGGCATCAAACATGTGCATCCTTGTGGAGTGTTCCTTGACATAGAAGAGACCCAAGGTTCATGGGTATGCTTTCTAGAATGTTGCCCTTATGAGATCAACCAGAATTCAGCTACCTGAAAAACTTTGTTTATTTTTATTTATTTCAGAGCGACAGACAGAGAAAGAAAGAGCCATATATATAGAGAGAATGGACACACCAGGCCCTCCAGCCACCGCAAACAAACTCCAGACATGTGCGTCCCTTTGTGCATCTGGCTAACGTGAGTCCTGGGGAACCGAGCCTGGAACCGGGGTACCTTAGGCTTCACAGGCAAGCACTTACCCACTAAGCCATCTCTCCAGCCTGTGAATTTCTTTTGAAATACATTTACTCTTCAAAAGGAAAGAATCATAAATCCAATGCACGGCAGTAGTTCTCAGTGGGGCCACTCTGCATTCTAGACAGAGCCCCTGCTGCTTTGCATGGGCAATGCATTTGATCCTCTCTGCAGCCTGAAAGTAGACATAACAAGCTTCCTTCCGCGGATGACAGGCCCAGAAGGTCACGGGCCAGGGTTTCCACCTGTTCCTCAGAGACGCAAAGCTTGAGGAAAGATTGGATGCGTGCTTTTGATGCACATGAGAGAGAGCTACTCACCGTTTACTTTGGAGCACGAGGTGAAAGGAAGCGCATGAAACATAAATCTTCATGAGGGCTCAGTTCTTGAAAATCTACACATGGGATTCTTTTTTTTTTTTTTAATTTAATTTATTAGTTTTCTTTTCAGTAAATACAGGCAGTTTGGTACCATTATTTCGGCTCATCTGTGATCTACCCCCTCCCATTAGACCCTCCTTGTTATTGAAAATGGGTCGTGCATTGTGGAGTTAGCCCCCAGTTATTAGTATGATAAATGTCTCTGAAAATCATGACCCAACATGTGACTCTGACATTCTTTCCGCCCCCTCTTCCGCAAAATTTCCCTGAGCCTTGTTGGGTTCATTTTTGGTCTGCTTCAGTGCTGAGGTGTTGGGGGCCTCTGAGGTTCTGGCTCTCTGATTTGGTAGGAGTTGATTTTTCTCTGCATTACACATGGGATTCTTAACAGTGCATGACCCGCCTGCTCTTCCCTGACTGCTCAGCACTGGTGGGCCCAAGTGATTGGTGCTGGCCCCTCATCTTACCACCCTTAACAAGCTTCGTACTTGAAAATGTACACGTGGGACTTTTAAGAACACGTGACCCAACTGCTGCTCCCCTCACCCTGCTCAGCTGGTGGGTCCAGGTGCTTGGTGCTGGCCCCCATTCTTGCCACCCTTAACAAGCTCAGTACTTACAACAACGATATGCAGTTCCTCACAGAGCCAAGCACATTAATTCATTTTCTTTTCTCTTTTAAATATCTTTGTGTGCCTTAATTTTTTTTCTGTCTGAATTTAAGCTAGTTCTGCTCAAGTTCCTTCAAGTTAATGAATACTTTATAAAACGTGCTATCTCCTGGGAGACCTTATTTGTAATACTTTGCCTCGCTGCAGCTTTCTGATTGATTTACAGTTCTGTTCTTTGTTTGAGAGCACTGCCATGTGTTTCTAACTTTGTTTTGGCTGAACATGGATCCCCCCTCCCCTTTTTCTTAGTTTATCTCAGATAAGTGTGTCGCCTGTATTTTTACCTGCACCTTTTTGTCTTTTGTTGACACTTGGTATATCACCTGTGCATGTCACAGGGAGGGGACTCCTTAGAAGTCCATCACACATTAATGCATGTTCACGTGTAGATTCTGTGGAATTTCTGGTATGGATAGTTCACCTGGCTTTCCAAAATGTTTCCCCTCAATATTTCCAAGCCATAGAAGGCAATCTTCTTTTTTTAAATCATTATTTTATTAATAACATGCAACAATCCATTTTGTCTCTTTGTTTGTTTACTTTTACTTATTTATTTGAGAGCAACAGACAGAGGAAGAGACAGAGGGGGAGAGAGAGAGGGAGAGAATGGGCGCGCCAGGGTCTCCAGCCACTCTATACGAACTCCAGATGCATGCGCCCCTTGTGCATCTGGCTAACGTGGAACTTGGGGAATTGAGCCTCGAACCTGGGTCCTTAGGCTTCACAGGCAAGCGCTTAACCGCTAAGCCCTCTCTCCAGCCCATAAAAGGGAATCTTGCATAGCATACTTCTCTATTTCCATTTCAAAACTGCTTGATATTATATTGCCTCCTCTTGCATTGGTTTCCAAAATTTAGGACTATTCTAACATTGGTTTTGAAAAACATATGTAAACGTTCACATTGCAGAAAACATATATTTCCGTATAGCAGAGAAATTGTGAAAAACTTTTTAAAAAGTGTCTATGTTTCAGATATTTTGGCACAGAGAACGCTGGTTGTATTTTTGCCACTTCACTGATGGCCTGTTTTTCTCTGGCTTCAAATTTTGCCTGCCTACCTAACCCTTCTCTGAGAACCGTTGGAGTTGTTGCAACCTTCTCATTGCTATGACATATAAACAGAGCAGAAGCAGTTTATGGAGGGTAAGGATTCGTTGTCAGTGTATGGTCCAAGGGGATGTTTCATCATGATGGGGAAAATGGCAGCCCAGCTGGGCCTCAAGTATTCACATCAGCAGAGGGAAACTGAGGGAGTGAGCTGAGCTGCACTCAGCAAGCCAGGCTGGGATACAGCATCTCAAGGCCATACCAGCTGAAGGCTCCACAGGGAGGGATTCAGTATGAGGCTTCATCACAAACACATGAGGCTATGGGGAATGCTTCACATTCAAACCTTCACAGCTGTCAACAGACTGTTGAAAAGCAGTGAGCTGAGAAGTACACACACATATGCATGTATGCATACATAGATATTACACATGCACACTTTTGTAATCATGTGAATGAATTTGTAAGCATGTGTATGAATATACATATATATATACATATATATATCTTCATGTTCACATGCACGTAAATCTATTCTTGTGTATGTATATGTACTAGCATGTCTACACACATAGGCACAGATGCTAACAAATACATAAGTACACATATACATTTAGACATATGTGGTAGTTTGAATAGATGGCCCCCAATATATCTGTGTTTTATCAGCTTGTAGTTTGGATCTGCATCCACTTGGCTGGAGAAGGTGTCACTGGTTAGATCTTAAGGTGTGGTGGTGGGTTTGAAGTCCTAATCTAAAGGTATATAGAGTGCGTAGTTTCTCCTGGAGTTTGTGAAGTGTGCTGTGTGGCTTTTGGCTTGTGGCTTCTCGGCTTCTTCTGCCGTTTTGGAACTTTCCTTGGATTTGTAAGCTTCAATGTATATCCCTTCCTCCGTAACTGTGTCTGCTCTGAAATTTATCTCAGCAAACCTGAAGTTGTCTGCTACAACTATCCATAGTTACCGACTGTGCCTTTATGTAAAAATATATATGCATACACTTGTGAGTTCATGAGTGCATATGCAAATTTATACAGATGCCTCCACACACATGCATATATGCACACATATGCACAACATACATGTGTAGAAATATAAACACGTGCACACGACATGAATGTATATGGGATACAGATGTGCAGGGGTTCCTAAATGCCACACACATGCATAGAGTGCACATATTCACATATGTACCCATGAGCACGTGTAGTGTGGGTGGGGATGCAGTCAGGGGGCTGAGTTTTCATCATATTAATTTTGTAGCGTTGTCAAGGATCACTCGAAGGCAACAGGGAAAGCACAAGTAGCTGGCATTAGACAGCAGGTAGTGTAAGGCAGGGAGTGTTAACAGCACGTGAACCAGAATGACGGAGGTCAGGGATGATGAGAAAGCAGATTTGAGTGCCTCAGGGGGAGCATAGCCTGGCGTTTGGTGAGGACTGTTGGGTGAAGAAAAAGTACAGATAATGAGAAAAGTTCCGCTTTGTGTCCCTGTGACCACAGGAAAGGGATAACTGAGTACTCAGGTGTACTTGGCTGTGAAACAACCTTGTACCTTACTGTCTGGCATTCAGGGCTGATGAGAAAAAGTGGAAATAAATATGTTGTGTGCATAAGACTCCACTTCATTTTAGAGAAATGGGTTAAATTAAGGTGTCCCAACTGTTAACTTCTTACTATCCATACACATATTACTATCTTCCACATACACTTTGAATTTTTTTTTTTTTTTTTTAGGTTTTTTTGAGGTAGGGTCTCACTCTAGCCCAGGCTGACCTGGAATTAACTATGGAGTCTCAGGGTGGCCTCGAACTCACAGCGATCCTCCTACCTCTGCCTCCCGAGTGCTGGGATTAAAGGCGTGCGCCACCACGCCCGGCTTATCTTTGAAATTTTTTTGTGAGTGTGTGTGTGTGCAAGAGATAGATGGAGGGGATGTGTGTGTTCGTGTGTGAGTGTCTAGGGACACTGTATGCCATGGTGCATGTGTGGAGTTCAGAGGACCACCTTGGGTGTCTGTCCTCACTTTCTTCTTTACTTGAGGCAGGATCTCTTGTTCTGCACTACGTTCACCAGGCTGGCTGGCTCACACACTTTTGGAGATTCTCTATTTCCCATCCTGCTGTGGGCATGCTGGGATTTCAACCATCTTCCACCACGCTTGCTTTTCATGGGTTCCGGGGATCCAAACTCAGGCCCTCATGCTTGCACAGCACAGCGTTGACCTGTGCAGCCAGCTCCTATTCCCCACACCCTCTTTATGAACTAGAAAGATCAGGCATATTGTCCAAGTGATGACTCAGTCAAGAAAATCTGAGCCGGGCGTGGTGGCGCACGCCTTTAATCCCAGCACTCGGGAGGCAGAGGTAGGAGGATCGCCATGAGTTCAAGGCCACCCTGAGACTACAGAGTTAATTCCAGGTCAGCCTGAACCAGAGTGAGACCCTACCTCAGAAAAAAAAAAAAAAAAAAAAAAGAAAATCTGTATTTCCCCAGCTTTTCAGTGTTTCCTTTGCTGCCATTCTTTCCCAGGATTCCTATACATCAGTGATCAGCAGCAGGTATTCTCAACTCTCAAAGAAACTGGCCACAATATGACGGGCCAAAGTGATTATAAGAGAGAACCTGAAAATGTCAAGAGGAGTAGATCAATGTGCTTAAGCACAACATTCAGGTACTTTTTTTTTTCTGTTAAATAGGAGTTTATTTTTTTTTAATTTAATTTATTAGTTTTCTTTTCAGCAAATACAGGCAGTTTGGTACCATTATTTAGGCTCATCTGTAATCCACCCTCTCCCATTGGACCCTCCTTGTTGATGTAAATGGGTCGTGCGCTGTGGAGTTAGCCCACAGTTATTGGTATGATAAATGTCTCTGCAAATCATGACCCAACATGTGACTCTGACATTCTTTCCGCCCCCTCTTCCGCAAAATTTCCCTGAGCCATGTTGTGTGAGGTTTGGGGAGCAGCAGTGAGCACTAACAGATGGCTTCAGTAGGGGAACAGCACAAGAGAAGGACCCAAGTCATTGTCAGTGTTGGTGTGCAGGGACCTGTGAATCACTGAACGAATGACCTGCTTCACTGTGACAGATCATCTCTCTTCTCTCATGTGATGCTAAGATGGAATTTAAAACCAGCCCCTGTGTTTCTGCCTTTTGTGCTTAGTCCTGGTTCATACCTTTGAGCTCAGACTGTGTCTGTTTGTTTACATGTGCATGTGCAATATGCATGTGCATATGTGTATTTCTGTGCACACGAACATGTGTGAGGAGGCTAGAGGAGAGCCTCAGATGCTCGCCTAGGGCGCACTGTCCACCTTCGGTGTTGAAATAGGATCTCTCATTGGCCTGGAACGTATCCATTAAGTTGGACAATCTGGCCAGCGAGCCCAGACATCCCATCTGTGTCTTTCCAACCCTGCAATTACATACGTGCACAGCCATGCTTGGCAGTTCCATGGACCCTGCCAATTGGATTCATGCCTGCAAGGTAAACTTTACTCAGTGCTGTGACCACGTACCTGACAAGAAGCAGCTTACGGAAGGAAAGGGAGTGTCTTCACTTACAGTTCCAGGGGTAGAGGAGCTAGTGTCAGAGAAGGCATGGAGACAGGAGAGGGAAGCCAACTTGTTTCCAAGCAAGTAGAGAGCAAACAGGAATTGGGGCAGGGATATGAAACCTGTAAGCCTCAAAGAAACTGTTACAGCTGAGCAGTCTATGCATGCTTCCATCCCACTTGGACACTGTAGTATGTAGGGAGGAAAGAATGTTGAAGCGCCCTAATTTCCTAAATATATGGTACATGGTAAGGGTGGAGAATGAGTAACTTACTATATAGTAGATTGCAGACATAATAAAGTACAAAATAATTAAATTAATTTTTTGTTTGTTTTTTTAAAAATTTTTAATTTTTTTAATTAACAATTTCCATGATTATAAAAAATACCCTATGGTAATACCCTCCCTCCCCCACTTACCCCTTTGAAACTCCACTCTCCATCATACCCCCTCCCCATCTCAATCAGTCTCTCTTTTACTTCTGATGTCTTGATCTTTTCCTCCTCTTATGATGGTCTTATGCAGGTAGTGTCAAGCACTGTGAGGCCATAGATATCCAGGCCATTTTGTTTCTGCAGGGAGCATGTTGTAATTAAATTAAATTTCAAAAATATTTTATTTACTTCTTTTGAGAATGAGAAAGATAGATAAATAGATAGGCATATATGTAGCTAGATAAGAGAGAGAGAAGGGGGAGAGAGAATGGGCCACTAGGGCTCCTAACCACTGCAAATGAACTCTAGACCCATGCTTCACAGTGTGCATCTGGCTTTATATAAATGAAAACTTTAGAAAATTAAATTCATTCCTTAAAAAATGATCAGATGGGCTGGAGAGCTTGCCTAATGGCTGAGACACTTGCTGGCAAAGCCAGTGGACCCAGGTTTAATTCCCCAGGACCCATATAAGCCAGATTCACATGGCACATGCACCTGGAGTTTGTGTACAGTGGCTGGATGCCCAGGCATGCCCATTCTGTCTCTCTGTCTCTCTCTTTCTCTGTCTCAAATAAATAAGCATCAAATCTTCGTAGTTTTACCATTAAAATACAAGTCACCTATCCACTGTTCTGTATAGCTCATAGCAGGAAGTATTTTCCAAACTTGGAAGTAATGACACCATACACGCAGTGACAGAGATCATTTGGCCTCATGTACTTTTCACCTGAGAAATTTCTTGTCGGTTAATTGAATGAATCATGTTGTGTGAAAAAGTCAGATTTTGCATTAGAGGTCTTGGGGTTGTGTTGTAGATCTGTTTTTTAAGCTGTCATCCACAGCAAGTTCATGCTCATGAGGACCTTGAGCTAAGTCATCTATACAGCCCTCTTGCTAAGACAAACCCTTCCACCAAATTGCAGAATCTTCCTGGATAGCTAATGGCCATAAAAATGAAGTTAGCTGCAGAGTTTAGAGCAAATTTATAGATGTCATAAAAGTCTATAGCCCTTTCCTTAAATAGCAAGATATATATATATTTCTCTTTTAATACTTTATTCATAAGAAATTAACTACTTCTTGAATAGTAATTTGAATTCCTTGAATAGAAAAACTAAATGTAATGTCTTTTCCTGCAATATGTCATTTGATAGAAAGACAATAATGTTTAAGGCCTTCATACATTTAATGGATAATGGAGATTAGAACTTTTTAAAAATGATGAAATTTGTCCTTGAATAAAAGGACATTGCAGTCAAATCACTATTCAATGTGTTTGTCTTGTGTGAACTTCCCAAGCTATTTCTTTAAGAATCATTGGCTGTTTGCCACCTCAGTAGGAATTCATAGAACTATATCTGAGAAAGAATTTTATTGTAGAAAGATAAATGATAAGTGTGGTGGTTTGATTCAGGTGTTCCCCCATAAACTTAGGTGTTCTGAATGCTAGGTTCCCAGCTGATGGGGACTTGGGAATTAAAGTCTCCTGGAGGCAGTGTATAGTTTTGGGGGTGGGCTTATGTGTGTTATAGCTAGTTTCCCCTTGTCAGTATTTCGTACAGTCTCCTGATGCTATGGGCGTGCTCCTATGCTTATGTTGACCAAGCAGTGATATCTACCCTCTGCTCATGCCTTCGTTTCTTCCTGCCATCATGGACCTTCCCCCTTGAGCCTGTAAGCCAAAATAAAACTCTTTTTTCCATCCATTGCGAACCTGACTGCAGCAGTAAAGTGGTACCGAGGAGTGGGATTGCTGCTAGACACCTGACTGTGTGGCTTTGGGCTTTTGGAGCTGAATTTCAAGAGGAATGTGGAAGGATTTGAAACCTTGGCCTAAGAGACGCCTTGCAGTGCTGTAAGTACAGCTTGATGGCCTACTCTGGCCAGAACTGAAAACCTGAACACAGTAAGAACTGTGGACCGTGAGGTTTAGCATATTATGAGGGTGAGAAAGAGCTTTGCCTGAACTGTGCTACAAACAGTTTGTGTGAGAAGCTTGCTGTTATCCCCATGTCCTGAGAAGTTGTGCAGGGTTGCTTTGCATAGAAATAGACTGGTGTGAGCAGAGGGATATGGCACAGAAAGAAAAATCTTTGGGTGAACTGTTGCCCATTCAGCTGCCATTGAGAGATTACAGCCTTTGAGATTGGGCTAGCTGACCTGCACTGGGGCAACAAGAAGAATGTGGACTCTTTAGAAGGGGCCTGAGTGCTCAAAGAGTGTCCTGTTCTTCAAAGTCTGCTTTATTCCCCCCTCGATTAACAAACTGGCACCCTCCCTGGTATTGTGGAGTATAACAAAGGCAGCAAAGAGAGGGCCATTGAGATTTCAACATGATCTTGTGTTTTAGAAATATCCATGGGCAGTGTTGCCTGCATGGAGACCCAGTGGAGATGCCGGGACCACGAGATGGCTGCTAATGGAAGCTTCCCACCACAATGAAGTTTCCCAGGACTGTAAGTAGCCTAGCTGGAGGGGTGGAATTTGAATGCCAGAGACTTGTTGCTGGTGGGAATTATTGTATTTGTGCCGGGCTCTGCTGGTGGGCAGGTAGTGCTGAGGAGGGACCCGGCCTGATGGTTCCTCCCAAGGGGTTGAGGAAGAGGGTGGATGTCAGACGACCCAGAATCTCTGCTAGTCACTGGAGAAAAACCACACTGAGTCGGGAGTCTTGTGGAAGCAGGAGCTCACAGGAACTCGCTTTGTTGTTGTAAGCAGTTGCCTACATAATGTTGGGGATGAAGGTGGGGATTTTAGGATGGGGGGAGGGCAGAGAGGTAAGGGCCAATAGTAAACTGTGACTATTGAAATGATAATTCAAACTTCTATGTGGAGGTGGGAGGCAAGAAGCCATTAGGCATCTTGCTGAGTCGTAGCTGGCCAGAGACGGCTCACCAAACTTTAGCTAGGCTCAGGAAGTTCTCCTCACGCCTGAGCCTTTCAGGGCCCAACATCTCCCCCTTTTGTTTTTGTAAGAGCATTAGTCACCATGGCCCCTGTCTTAGGTTGTCCCCCTCTGGAGATCTTACCTGTCATTGGGAACCAGGTGTTTAGCTCAGAGCATTAGTCACCATGGCCCGTCTTAGGTTGTCCCCCTCTGGAGATCTTATCTGTCATTGGGAACCAGGTGTTTAGCTTGCTGAGAAGCCACTCCATGGCCAGTTTTAGGTTGTCCCCCTCTGGGGATCTTACCCATCATCGGTCACATGGAGGGCAGGGGAGGTGGCAGTGGGTCATCTGAGGAACTTAATTCCTGAGTTGCCAGCCTGTGATAATGTATCCACCTGATGAAGTTTTATTTCCTCCAGCTGCTGGTGAATAAATTGTGTAATTTTGTTAATTACACAATGCCCAACAGTGAGGAGAAGAAGGAGGGGATGGAGGGGCCTAAGATAAGGGAGTAGGTAGGGTAAGAAGCCATGTAAGCCTGTCCACAGTGGGCTGTCCTGAGGGTCCCGACGCCTCCTCTCCAAGTCTTCCTGGAGCCTCTTAATTTGTCCTGGACGATTCTTGATTTACTGGTGTAAAAGCAGCATTTTTCCTGTAAAAACAAGCATATGCCTCCCTTTTCAGCCGTTAATGGGTCTAGTCCCCTCCTGTTTTGTAGGACTACCTCAGCCAGGGAATCTAGCTTCCAGAAATGATATCTACATCTGGGATTAAGGTGGCTGGGGCACAAAGGCCCATCCAGTTGGGCAGAAAGTCATAGGCCATTCCGCCTCCGCAAACATAAACCGTTCCAGAAGGCAGGCAGCGTTGAGCATTGGGCTCAGTGTGTTAAATGTACAGAAGGAAGGATGAATATACCCCACATCTATACTGGAATTATTAGGGGAAGGCGGGGCCCAAATGCCCAGAGGAAACCTTGGGAAAAGCTGGATGGGGATGGGGAAGGTGGCTGAGCAGTGTTTTTAAGGACATATGGGCAACTGTACTGCAAGCAGCCAGGGAAGCTCACATATTTTAGGTCTCTCGCTGGTACCCAAATGGGTCTTTTTCTTTTTATAAAGCTTTCCCATGGACAAAAATTTCATGAGCTTTACATTAAGTTTTTATCAAAAAACTCCTTTCTGTTACAGAGTTTTTGTACTTTAATCACTTCTCAGTACAAAAGATTATCTCAAGGTTGGGAAGCAAATAAACACTTTGATCGTAGCAATACACATATAAATCTTAAGGAATGGCCAGCTCTTATTAAACACCGAATGTGTATAATCTTGCTTACATGTAGATGCTAAAGTCTTGTGAAATGGCCCAGAGCTATGGATACAAGGCCAGCCAAATGGCTCCAGAGAATTACACAGAATGAGCAAAAGAGAAACACCTATCCAAGAAGTGAGAGAATTCCATCCAGGCAAGGCAGACTTAAAGGCAGATATTAAGTCATCAGCAGCTTTAGCTGCATCAAAAGTAAGACGATTATTTTGCAAAGACAAAATCTCTGAATGCAACTGAATCAGATCCAAGGAAATATTATTATTATGTCATATATCTCTTAAATGTATTTTCCCAATGCTGTTGACTGTCATCATATTTTTTAGAAGTAACACAAATCCACTGAAAATCTACATGACACTCCACACGAGTTCTAACTTTTAACCCTAGTATGTAGAGCATCTAACAGGTGAAACTGTAGGGTAAGGATCGAGCCCAAGATCTCAAAGGGAGGCACAGTTTGAACTTTCTCAGGAGCTACTTTAAAGCTGTGAGTATGAAGGTTAGACATTAAAAGTACAAGCCTAAAGCCAAGTGGGTCTTTTTTTTAATCTTGAGGGAGGACTCATTTAAACCCTCTCCCTTCTGTGAGGAGCGGGTCTGGTCCTCTCCAGGCCCCAGTCAATATGTCTCTCCATCTTACCCAGATAGAACTGTAGGTAACAGATGAGGACCAATGTTTTTGAAAAGGGGATAATTGTTTATCTTTTTTAGAAAAAATTAAAATATTTAGGGCAAATAATGCCTTTTTTAGTTGCTCGTGTGGGAGTAAGGATTCCCCCTTTTGTTTTTGTAATTGCGACTTGAGAGTTTGATTATGTCTTTTAACAATAGCTTGGTCCCGGGGTTTGTATGGGATGCCTGTGGAATGTGAGATTTTCCAGGTCTGGAGAAAATCTATAAAGGCCTTTCTTGCAAAGCAGGGGTCATTATCTGTTTTAATTTGATCAGACAGCCCGAGAGTGGCAAAACATTGAAGCATATGACTAACTGCATGTTTAGATTTTTTCCCCGGCATGTGCCGATGCCCAGTAGGTGTGAGAAAAGGTATTGACTGAAAGAAAAATATCAGTGAGCCCAGTCACCACTAGAGGGCGGACTTGTCCCCACCTGGGTCATTCCAAGGGAGCCACGTGGCAGTCTCCCAGGAGGTGGACTGCCTGCCAACTCCCAGCAGGCACAAGCTGCCAGGAGGGGGGCTATCTATTTAAATTAACATATTTTGTCCTTGCCTCCCAATACATTTATAACCATCACACATTATATATAAATTGCATCCAGTTTGATTTAAAAGATCCCCACAGTCTTGACCAGTTTAAGATATTAAGACCTGTAAAATCAACCAAGTTAAACACTTTTAACATATAAAGGCACAGGGTAAACATTTTTAACTGGTATAAGGTATAGCAAGGAGAGACTAAAACAATGTAAATTGAACCATCATAACGTAAAATTAGTCTCAGTGCCTGTAATTTTAACTTGTTTGAGGTTTTTTTTTTTTTTTTTTTTTTTTTTTTTAGCTTAAAATCTTAAATCTCAGCCGGGTTTGGTGGTGTATGCCTTTAATCCCAGCACTTGGGAGGCGGGGGTAGGAGGATTATCATGAGTTTTAGGCCACCCTGAGGCTCCATAGTGAATTCCAGGTCAGCCTGGGCTAGAGTGAAAGCCTACCTCGAAAAACCAAAACAAACAAACAAAAACCAAATCTTAAATCTCTCAGTCCAATATCTTTAGCCAAGCACATCAGTCCATTACAAATTTAACCTTGATTAAACTCTCTGGGCCTGGGTAGCAGGACACAGCCAGCCCTTATGCCAGTGGCCCAGTTCCAACAAAGTCCCCTGCAGTCTTTCCTTCCCCTTAGAAAGCTATAAGCCAAGCCTCAAAGTTTAATGCTGTCTGCACTTAGCATTCCCAGATTCTTATCAGAATAGTCCATAAAATGTGGCTTACCACTCCTGAAGACACCTTCAGTTGCAAGCAAAAAGTCCATGCCTATTCCTCCAAAGTAAAGGTTCCAAAAGATCAACATCCACACAGTCAGGTTCATCTCAGTCCACTTATCAGGTAGCTTCAGGTTCACTGAGATATACTTCCACACCAGGCACAGTTATAGAGGAAGGGATATTTATTGAAGCTCACAGATCCAGAGGAAGTTCCATAATGGCAGAAAAAGCTGGCCGGCCTTCACAGGCCCAAGAAGAGAGAGAGAGAGAAGCACAAGCCTTCAGAAATACAAAAGCCGCTGGCAAACTGAAAGTGAAAGGAAAGAGAAAGGGAATGAAGAAATGTTGACAAGCAAGCACAGGTTATAGAAGCAAAGTTTAGCGCATTAAATATGAAGATTGCCTTATAACTCTTGAGGGTACGCTCACCTGCACATGTACACTCATTACCTCCTCAGTGAATGCCTCCCAAGGGGCACTAGTCTGCTGGGTTCCCAGAGCCTCATGTGGAGGTGCCAGGCCAGAAGCCATTACACATCTTGCTGAGTCCTAGCTGGCCAGAGACAGCTCGCCAAACTTTAGCTAGGCTCAGGAACTTCCACTAGGCCCCAAGCCTGGGCCTTTCACGACCCAACAGACTTGGAGATTTGTCACTGGCTCAAGTTGTTGGACTTGAAACTACAGAATTTGATGTTTGCCCTGGTTCTTTTAAATCTTGTTTTGGCTGAATGTTTCTTTGCTATGCCAGTGACATCTTTTGCAGTGTAAATGTGTATTCTGTGCCATTATGGGTTTTGGGGAGATGTCTTTTTGGTATTATGGCTCAGTTAAAAGACCTTGGATCATGGAGATGTTTGAACATCATTGGGATTGATTAAAACCAACAGGGACTTTTAAAGTTGGAATGAATGCATTGAATTTTAAATCATGTATGGTTATCAGTTTATGGGGGCTGGGGGCAGAAATGTGGTGGTTTGATTCAGGTGTCCCCTATAAACTTATGTGTTCTGAATGCTATGTTACCAGATGATAGAGATTTGGGAATTAATGCCTCCAGGAGGGACTGTATTGTTGGGGGTGGGCTTATGGGCTTTATAGCCAGCGTCCCCCTTGGCTGTGTTTGGCACACTCTCCTGTTGCTATAGTCCACCTTATGTGGGCCAGGGGGTGATGTCCACCTTCTGCTCATGCCATCTTTTCCCCTGCCATTGTGGACCTATCCCTTGAGCTTTAAGCCAAAATAAACCTCTTTTTTTTTCCACAAGCCTCTCTTGGTTGGGTGATTTCTACAAGCAATGTGATCCTGACTGCAATAAGCAACATTGAAAAAATTCACCTGTTTCCCAGCCTGATGTCACAGGTCTGAAATCCCAAATTCTTCAGATGTTGAGGCAGGAGGTTTACAAATTTAAGGACAGCCTGGGTCATTTAGTGAAACCTCGTGGTGTTGTTGAATCAGTTGTCCCTCATGAGCTCATGTGATTTTTTTAAATTTTTTTTTTGTTTTTTTTCAGGTAGGGTCTCACTCTATCCCAGGCCAACTTGGAATTCACTGTGTAGTCTGAGGTTGGCCTCAAACTCAGAGCGATCCTCCTACCTCTGCATCCCACTTACTAGTATCAAAGACATGCACCTCCACACCCAGCTAACTCACGTGATTTTTAATGCTTGATCCCCAGGTGATGCAAATTTGGGAAGTGGAGCCTTGTTGCAGGAGGTGTGTTGCTGGAGGTGGGCTTAGGGGTATTATAGCCAGCTCATCCTTGCTAGAGTTTGACTCACATGGTTGCTGCTGGTTTCTAACTCTTGTGGCAAAGATGATATCCATCCAGGTTCTGCTCATGCCACACTTTCCTCTGCTATCACGGAGCTTCACCTTGAGACCTTAAGCCAAAAGAAATCTTTTCCACCCCTCTTCTGCTTTTAGTAAGGTGCTTTGTCCTAGCAATGAGATGGTTACTACAGTACCCTATGGCAAAATTTAAGAAGTACATAATAAGGGGGGGGGGCGATATAACTAAGCAAGAGGGCATTGGCCTAGCATGCACTAGATTCAATTCATACTACCAAGATAAAGTGAGATAAAAAGAGGAGGTAAGAGGGAATGAGGAAATGGAAATAAAATGAAAAATGGAAGGAAAGGGATGGGAGGAGTGAGATAGGAAATCCACCCAGGTGTCCATCACTAGAAGAATGGATAACTAAGATGTGGTATATATACACAATGGAATTCTATACATCAGTAAGAAAAAATGCCACAATGAAATTTGATGAAAAATGGTTGAACCTGAAACAGATCATTCTCAGACAACTTGCCCAATCACACATAGAAAATTGCCACATAGTCTCACTCATCTACAGCACCTAACCTGAGTCTACCCAAGATGCCTTACATACCCAGCAAGCATCTTGAGGACTAGTCAATAGGAGGGGTAGGGAGGGAGGGAAGGGCAATGGAGGGCATGGGGGACACAAATCTAGACCCAAACGGCAATGGTACCATAAAGTTCTACATCCTAAAGGCAGACCAAATGCTTGGACATTCACCAGGCCCTTAGAGGGAACACCTCAACCACAAGGCACTGTAGAGGATATGATGAAGACTTACCTTAATCTTCTACCACCTCTCTCTCTCTCTCTCTCTCTCTCTCTCTTTCTCTCTCTCTTCTCTAACTTTTTTATAATAGTTGTCTTTTTCTTCCTTGCCTTAGTGGGCACTGACCTGTGACTCCCAGTACCATCATGTGGCTATCATCCACAATGAGCTTTTGATCAGAGAGACCTACAAGGTTTCCTAAAAGACAGATTTCTGTCAGAGTACTTGATGACCCACCCAAGGTTAGTGGTAAGACCCTATTGCTGAAGACACTGTATGCGGTTGACACCTAAAATGGAATGACATGACTGGAAGCTGGAAGAGAGTCAGTCCCCAGACAGCGCATCTAGTGCCGGAAGGTGCTACATGGGCGACTGGGGGAAAATGAACAATATCTGCCGAAGCAACTCATGGTCTAACCTACTTAGCAGCAAATAACCTGTAATGATGCTCACACAAGTGCAGAGTGGCACACAGCCATGGTGGGGAACCAACTGCTCTTGATTTGGCTAACTGATCCCCTCAGTGGTATGAGACCCATAGCTGGAGCTGGGAAACAAGTCAGAACCATATCCAAACATAAGCCCACTCTCCAATATCAAGCTCCCATCAATCATGGGCTACAAGAGGGCCTACACATATTAAATTCTCTATTAAAAAAAAAAAGTAGGGCTGGAGAGATGGCTTAGCAGTTAAGCGCTTGCCTGTGAAGCCTAAGGACCCCGGTTCGAGGCTCGGTTCCCCAGGTCCCACGTTAGCCAGATGCACAAGGGGGCGCACGCGTCTGGAGTTCGTTTGCAGAGGCTGGAAGCCCTGGCGTGCCCATTCTCTCTCTCTCTCTCCCTCTATCTGTCTTTCTCTCTATGTCTGTCGCTCTCAAATAAATAAATTAAAAATGAACAACAACAACAAAAAAAAAGTAATCCCATTTGTCTGGTGCTAACTTTACTCTCTGGTGGAGAATCTGCTTCTCTATTTCAGATATATGTAGTTCCTAAGGAGAGAACCAGCCCATCATATCTCAAAAGGGCCCTGGCTGAAACTAAGAAAAGTTGGTGAAATAAGCAAGGGTGATGTTTTACTGATGAACCAGATACCAGCACAAAGGGGAAGGAGACCAACACAGAGAAAAATCAACTCCTAACAAATCAGAGATCCAGAGCCTCAGAGGCCCCCAATACCTCAGCACTGAAGCAGACCAAAAATGAACCCAACATGGCTCAGGGTAATTTTGCGGAAGAGGGGTCGGAAAGAATGTAAGAGCCACATGTTGGGTCATGATATGCAGAGACATTTATCATACCAATAACTGTGAGCTAACTCCACAATGCACGACCCATTTACATCAACAAGGAGGGTCCAATCAGGAGTGGGTAGGTCACGGATGAGCCTAATAATGCTACCAACTTGATTGTATTCACTGAGTTCAAAACTAATTAAATAAATAAATAAATAATAATTAAAAAAAAAACAAAAGCCTTGAAAGATAAAGGAAAAATTATAGTGAAATAAATATGCATCCTTATAAAATAGCTTTCACATAAACTGACTTTATAGCAGTGTTAATGAAATTTTAATTAGCCAAATTACAAAGTAAAATGTAATAATATTTATCTTTTACAGTATTTTAATAAAGATTTCAGATATTTCCATTCTTAATTTTCTAGTAAAACTTTTTTCAAGTATCCTCGCTTTCTAATTTGTGTTAAAATTGACAATAAATTTACTCTGCTGTGACCACATCTGTTTAGTCAGCTTTTCCTTGCTAGGGTGAACACCCATCCAGATAGAATTTATGAGGGGAAGGGTTTATTTCATGTTTACAAAAAATCCAAGGGGACACCATCAGTGACAGAAGAAGCTTGCTCCCTTTCATGGCACCAAGCAAAAAGAAACAGCAACAGCAAGGAAGCAAGCAAGAACTGCCATAGCACAAAGTGTTCTCCACACACTTTTGGGCTGGAATTCAGATCCACCCTTAAACACACCTTAGGGCTTGACATTAAGGTCCATCTCCAGTGACATGTCCCCCTCACCTCTCAGCAAGGATCTGCCTGCTAGGGGCTCAAGCAGATGTTTAATTTAAAAATGTCTGAGGAGCCGGGTGTGGTGGCACATGCCTTCAATCTCAGCAATCTGGGGGCAGAGGTAGGAGGATCGCCATGAATTTGAGGCCACCTTGAGACTCCATAGTGAATTCTAGGTCAGCCTGAGCTAGAGTGAGACCCTACCTCGAAAAACCAAAAAAAAAAAAAAAAAAAAAGGCTGTGTCTATGGGGTTGGGGCAATGGCTCAGTGGTTAAAGGGACTTGCCTACAAAGGCACCCTGGGTTCAATTCCCCAATACACATGCCAAGCCAGAACCAGAAGGTGGCACATATGTCTGGAATGCATTTGTAGGGGTAAGAGGCCCTGACATGGCAGTTCTCTCTCACTCTCTCCTCACAAATAAGTGAATACAGTGTTCTCTTAAAGTCATGTGTGTATTGTTTCACTTCTGACATGTTGGCACATGTTGCAAAGGTAGCAGTCTTCATCAGCCTCCAAAACTTTCCTTTGCAAGCACATGTACATTTTACCTAAACTATATTTGAACTAAATGTATTGTGATTGCACGTCAACCTCAACATAAACAAAAAACCACCCTAAAATAAACCAAATTTGCAATATTAGCACATAAAAAGAATGACATATGCCAGGAGAATTTCAATAATTTTGAATTTGAAGAAATAACTGTAAGTTAAGTCATTTTATGACAAGATTTTGGGCACATACTATAGAATGAATAAAAATCAAAAGCATTAGGATAAGTAAAACAAAAGCCGACAACGAGAGGTCATGTCCTTGTGTTTGGACACAAATATCTTTAAACACTAAGACATCTTCCCAGTCTGTATCCTGGCTTTGAATTCTCACTGTCGAGTACAACCAAAGATCATGGGCCAGACAGAACAGTTGTCATAAGAGGACTGAAAAGTGGAAAGAGACAAGCACACTGGAGCAAACCTCAGGTCTTCAGGATGACACAGTGATCATTTCTGTTATTTTTGTTTTTTTGTCTTTGTTCCTGCTTTATAAAAACTATGCATACTAGACATTGTTCACCTGACATATAGAGTATTGAACATGCACAGAGCCAAAAGAGGTTTAGGAATTTTTGAAAAGGTCATGATTATACCTAGAGCTCTGTATGCTAATTAAAATATAAAATAAATACTGCTTTTTCAGCTAAAAATGTTGCAAGTATATTTGGCAAGGATTTCCAGCCCACTGCAACCAAATATCATGAACAAATAACCAACAAAATCCATGGCCCACACAAAGTGAAAGTGGAGACTGTCAGTTTTGCACTCTTCTCTGTGACGGCAACTGGAGACCTTGCCCACTCAACAAAAGGTCCAAAACATTTCAGATGCAGCAGTAGAAAAGGGGAATAATTTAAGCTTGTTCCAGGTCAGCCCGGGCAAGAGTGAGACCCCATGTTGAACAAAACACCCAGGCACGGTGGCACATACCTTTAATCCCAACACTGGTAGGCAGAGGTAGGAGGATCCTCATGAGTTCAAGGCCACACTGAGACGACATAGTGATTTCCAGGCCATCCTGGCCTAGAGTGAGACCCCATCTCAAAAAGCCAAACCAAACCAAACCACACAAACAAACAAATGAACAAACTATATATATTATATATTATATATGCCACTTCCTATGAAAGGAAGTGTTTTAGGAGTAAGATTTTCAGTTTCTGAAGGCACCAGGCATGAATTATTTCACATCCAAATTGTCCTGGTGATGCTGTGAGTATTATGCCTGTAGGTAGTTAAAACATTCCCTTTAAATTTAAAACGAATAAAATGTGGCTGAGTCAAAAGTTGATCAATGTTAGAACCTTGTATTTCGCAGAATCAGGAAAATGTTGCTTTTTCAAGGAGAGTGTGGTTCCCTACACTGGGACTTCCAGTCAACATTCTGGGTTTTGTCGTTGTTTGGTTGGTTGTTTTGTTTGTTTTGTGTTCTGAGGCTGGGCCTCTCTCTAGCCCAGTGTGACTGGGAATTTACTATGTAGTTTCAGGCTGGCCTCAAACTCACACAGTGATCCTCCTGCTTCTGACTCCCAGTTGCTGGGATTAAAAGCATGCACTACCACACTCAACTTCAACATTCTGAACGAACCTTCCCAGTACCAGCGATTATGATGAGGACAGTTCTGTGTGAGCACAGACACATAAAAGAGCAGTGTGTTTGGGGGTACATTTCCTCCATTGAGACTGGTTTAAATGGTTTTAGGATATGGGGTGCCATAATGAGATGGTTATGGTAATGGACAGTGATTAAGATGTTGAAGATGGGGCTGTGGACATAGTTCACTTGGTAGAGTGCTTGCCTAGTATGTACAAAGCTCTGGTTTCTACACCCAGCATTGGACAAAACCTCTCCTGTGGATGTACACCTGTAATGCTAGCGTGAGTGAGTTCAGGTCCAGCCTGGACTATTGAGATACTGTGTAACATAAAGAAAGATGAGGGGATGGAGAGATGTCTCAGTGCTTAAGGGCACTTGGATGCAAAGCTTGGTGGCCTGGGTTTGATTTTCCCAGTACCCATGTAAAGCCAGATACATAAAGGTGGAACATGGGCCTGGCATTCCTTTGCAGTGGCATCAGGCCCTGGCACACCCACCTCATTTATGAGCTCCAGCTCTCTCTCTCTCTCTCTCTCTCTCACTCTCTCCTTAAAAAAAAAAAAGTATTTTAAAAAGATAGATGAAATTGTCCTCTAGTGAAGTCAAGCATAAATGACCATATGATGCAATCTTGTTTTTGAAATCATAATTATTCTACACAAATGAGCCTTTTCTTTAAAGTTAAAATAACCCTGCTGTGTGATAACTTAGGAGTCTGTTTATAAAATTCTAAGTACTGAGAAAATATTGCTACAAATAATGCGAGATGTAGCACAGCTGCTGATGTTGATTATAACTTAGCTCAGTTTGCTATTAGTATATATTAACTGTACAAAATGGCGGGTTTGGGCTGGAGAGATCAGTCACTGTTTGAGACGCTTACATGCAAAGCCTAATGACCCAAGTTTGATTCCCTAGTATGCATGTAAATTTTTGCAAATAAGTACAAACAAATAAATAAAATGAATTTTTAAAAATAGCTGGTTTTATAATGACATATTTTCATATATATATATAAATGCTTTGATACAAATAGCCTGCGGGCTCAGTTGGAAGATCACAATGACAGACCTGGGATTGGGGTGCTTTTCAGTAATGATCATGGGAAGGCCTCTGTGCTATGGTGGTACTGTGGCCTCATTGTATATCTGACCTGAATAATATTTTGGAAAACTGACATATATGTAATTTGTGTATTTGTGTGTGTGCATGTGTGCAATGTACACACACACAAATGGGTGCACCAAGGTCTCCTGCTGCTGTAATTGTATGAACAGAGCCCAGATTTGGGGGCTCGGCTAGCAAACGTCTTTGACATATGAGCCACCCCCCAAGGCTCCACGCTGCCTCACACCCACACTTTGACCAAGTAGGTGCTGAGCCCTGAGCTAAGCAGAGAGAATGAAAACTGCTTTTCCAGTTCCCATCCTTCTCCAGGGGTGTGACAGGAAATGGCATCTGTTTCTCAACATTTGCAGGACTGGACTGTGTCAAAATTTACCTGTCAGAAATCAGGGGAGAATTCTGAAAATGTAAACTACACTTTTATCCACATTCCTGAGGAAAAAAATTGTAGCTGAGTGCAGGTCAAGCACTCCTCCACATTTGAGCACTTGTCTCTCCTCTAACTGACTATGAGTCACCATGGTGACATGACATGTCAGAGCCCATGGTGACATCAGCAGATTGTTGCTTCCCTACAAAGGTTCTAGAACAGACGTGCTTTGGACCAGGCAGGACATGATTAGTGATCCTCAGAACAAGTAGTGCAGATTTAGTGTAGGACTATGAACACTAAGAGCATCAAAAAGAATGACAAATCCATTGGGAAACCAGTGGTTGGTGAACAGCCAGCTAGAGCTGCCCCATCTGAGGCTTCATGTGATCCAAACGGGGACACCAGAGGAGGTTCAGAAGCTCAGAGTGGCCAAGGCAGGAGTCGAAATCCAAGCCTCAGAGAGAACCTCCAAACAGAACCAGACCACCATGCAGCCAGTGAGGAAGGCACCTGCAGCCTCCTGGGGCTTCCCTTTCCCAGAAAACTCTGGGCAGTAGTGGAGAACGAGGCCTTCAAGTCTGTGGGCTGGAGTGAGAAAGGAGACACCGTGAAGATTGAGGGAGAACGTTTTGAAGCAGAGGTCCTTCACCGCAGTGGTGCAGATAAAATTTTTGAAATGGACAGCTTAAAGCGTTTCATCTGTGAACTTAATCTTCATGGGTTCAGGAAGATACGCACAAAGAATTCACCAGTGCACTCTGGAAAGAAGAAAATGATGGTAGAGTATATTTGTGTCAAATTTTCTATGAAAGATTATTCTTTGCCTAGAAAAAATTCTTTTTTTTAGATTCCCACTACCAATGCCATGAACAATGGGCTGTAAGCTTTCCATTTTCTGTGTTAATTAATTTATTTATTGACAACTTCTGTACTTACAGACAATAAACCATATTTCCCTCCCCTCCCCCACTTTCCCCTTCACAATTCTGGTCTCCATCATATCACCTCACTCTATCCATTAGTCTTTCATTTTTTTCTCAATTTTTATTAACATTTTCCATGATTATAAAAGAATATCCCATGGTAATACCCACCCTCCCCCCTCTTGCCCCTTTGAAATTCCATTCTCCATCATATCCCCTCCCCATCTCAATCAGTCTCTCTTTTATTTTGGTGTCATGATCTTTTCCTCCTCTTATGATGGTCTTATGCAGGTAGTGTCAGGCACTGTGAGGTCATGGGTATCCAGGCCATTTTGTGTCTGGAGGAGCACGTTGTAAGGAGTCCTGCCCTTCCTTTGGCTCTTACATTCTTTCCGCCTCCTCTTCCACATTACACCCTGAGCCTTGGAAGGTGTGATCGAGATGTTATCCAGTACTCCAGTCACTTTTTTTCCCCAGCACTATCATACCTTCTGAGTTGTCCCAAGGTCACTGCCATCTGAAAAGAGAAGATTCTCTACCAAAACTGAGAGTAGCATTAATATAAGGGTATGAATATTAAGATAAGTCCTTCCTGGGCAGTTTGATAAATCTTTTCATTTTCAAGGATAACTGAAACTATTCACTGACTGGTAACTGTATAGAGTACAAAAGTAGAATGTTTGATATTAAAATGTGTGCCATCCCCTTAGATAGGTGCAGGCTAGGAGGACTCTTGGAGGCCAGGTCATGGCCTACATATGGTTCACGACCTTCAGCTGTGAACATTTTGTTTCTAGTGAGGCCGTGCTGAAGGGCACCAGGACCATTGAAAGCAATGGAAATGATTTTCTCCATCACATAATCAGCTGAGTACGATGGGACAGTGTGACAGTCATGCATTCTTTACCTCAGAATGACTAAAAGCTTTCTTTTCCTTTCAGATCTATCAAAATGCAAACTTTCAGACTGATAACCCAAGGCTGCTCGAGAACATCTGGAGGAGAGGATGTCAACGCAGCCCTGCTCAGGAAGAGCCATGCTGCAAGAGAAGGAAGCTCGTCTGCCCCCGACGCTCTCCACACCTTCAGAAGAAGAAGCAGGAAAAGACCATTTCCCTGAAGGAAGCCCCCAAGAAACAGGCACCCCAAGGCCAGGGCACCTTCCTTCCAGCTGGTGTCACTGGATGCCCCCTAGCACTATGCCCTCCTGAGGAGCACAGCGTCCCATGTGGAGAATGCCCCCCTGAGGATGGCCACAAGGTGTCTCTGGCTGGTGACAGAATGGAAGGGTCTGGGCAGGTGAGCACCAGACCCTCATGGTACCCTGATTGGGGTACAGTGATGTCTTTCTACAACAAGTGTTCCTCCATGCTGAAGGCTGCCTTGGCAGCCATTTCCTTAAGTGATCTGTCTGTTGGGGAGAGAGACCAGGGCTCCACCAGTGAGTCCTCTGCTGAGGAAGAGCAGGAGGGCTTCCGTCAAAATAAGTGTGTAATCTGTGTGCTATACAAGGACAGTTCTCGTTCATGAGCTCACCGGCCATGTAACACTGCAAAAAGTCCTTGTTCACTAAATACAACCTAGTGTGTTCCTATAAAGAAGCACAAACCCCATGGTATTAAATAAAGAATCTCAACTTTTGATTTAGGCTGCTCAGTACATCTTGACCCTTTAGATTCATGCCTTTTTCAGCAGCTTGGGTTTTGGGGAAATGCCATCTCCTCACTGACAGTAAACCAGAATCATCCAGATGGTTTTCTCTGGCATAAACTAAGACACCCTGTGTAACAACAGAGACATTTATTTGTTAACTACTGCAAACCAAGAGAGCACTGGATGGATTTTCACACATTAGATCTTCTCAGAGAACACTGGGGACCTACCAAGCAATATTGGGAGAATCTTGGTTTTGGCAATATAGGTCTCCATGCACAAAGTCTAGTCCATGTCCTTAGGGAAGCCACGAAAGCAGTGGTCAGACCCAGCAATGCTACTAATGGTCTTAGGTACATATCGGATATGCAGCAGCTGCAGCCAGGCAGCAACAGACAACAGCATGTCTAAATTACCAGAACATAACCATGTTAGGAAAGTGTAAGAGAAAAGCCAAAAAAAACCTGGAGTTGATCTCTACAGATTGTTTGTTATTAGAGAAAACGGTGAGGGACAGCAGCATTCCCTTGGGATGGAGGATGGAGCACTCAGCCAGGCTAGGGCGCAAGTTTATAAGGAGGATCCTGAGAAAAACTGAGTATAACAGGTGCAGTTGATTAGAAAATTGTCGCTGTTTGTGTCCTAGTTCAGAATAGGCTTCTTCAGCCAGGAATGTCTAAGGAGGATACTCAGATGGTCACTGGTCCTTCAAGGCCCTCTAGGCTAAGGGAGTACATGAGTCAGCGAAAGATGCCAAATGTAATGAGGGAAAGTGCCTCTCTTGCCTTCTTGATTGTGTAGAAGCTCTAAGGATAATTACTAACTCTTTAGTTCCCTTTAGTTTTTATGGAAGGCTATTGACCCTTCAGACAGACTGGTGACTTTTCTTATAATGATAGTGGATGGGGCAGGCCAGGAAAGCCAGGTTGGGTGACCGACTCAAGAAGACAGTAGTCTATGTGCCCGGAGTCCATGTGCTTCTCTTAGGCTCTTCCATTTCCACACACCCAAGCACACACACAGGTCCAGGCCTTGGCCCTGATAACACTGCCACAAGCTCTCAGATTATCATGAGAAAATGAGGTCCAGAATGGAGAAGCTAACTACCCCAGGCTTTGGCGTACAACTTAGCAACCCTACACAGGACTTCTGGCGGCCCATCTAACTAAAAACGATTTGAAAAACTGTAACCCACACCCGACCATTAGCTCACAGTTAAGTAGAGCCATCACCTAGCCAGAGGAACAACATTCTGGTGGCTCCTCTCTAAGTTTTCTTCACTATATGTGATACAGCCTGACAGAACGGCTGTCACCATTAGGCCACATTTTTCCCTCCTTTGCAGGTCTCCTTCTGGTTAAAGGAAGTGGCTGACATTTCAAAGGACAAAGGTCATGTCATGCCCTGAGGAGAGCCTTTCCAGAGCAAAATATCTGCCTTGAGCAAGGCATTATTAACACCATACACTTATGAGGGCTGGAGAGATGGCTTAGAGGTTAAGGCATTTGCCATCAAAGCCAAAGGACCTCCGTTTTATTCCCCAGGACCAATGTAAGCCAGATGCACAAGGGGCACATGTGTTTTGAGTTCGTTTACAGTGTCTGGAGGCCCTAGCATGTTCATTCTCTCTCTCCCTCTCTCTGCCTCTCTCTCTCAAATAAACAAATAAACAATAAAGTTGTTTATTTTTCTTTTAAAAAGATCATACACTATCATGGGGCACACCAGCTCATACTAACTTGTTCAGTGCTCTCAGGAACCGATAACTTTGAGCTGTGTTTTTGTTAAGCCTAATTGTACTTTTCCCTAATCATGAGGTGGAGAAACACCTTAGAAAAGTGTTTCTCTCTCTCTCTCTCTCTCTCTCTCTCTCTCTTTCTTTCTTTCTTTCTCTTTCTCCATGCTAGAACTTGTGCTCACACATCTCTCTTAGACTATCTTACCCTATGAATTGATTGTACCACTTGCAATGCTAAAGCCAGGAGGTCCCCAGGCACAAAGTGGGAAGAGTTATGGCAAAGATGCTGCCAAGCTCCATCCAGAATGAATCCCAGCACAGCATGATGCAGGCATGCCGGGCTGCGGCGAGCTGTAAGGCAGGAAAGTGATGACCTGTATAGAAATGGTTGGAGCTTACTCTTGAGCTGCAGTGGCAGGAGGGCCTTTGGAGTGGGACAGAATAATGCTGGCAATTTTTAGCTAACGTCCTCTGCAGATCATCATTCTCCCTACAATAAACCTCATAATTTATATTTCTCTAAAGAAATATTCCCTAAATTTATGCAAAGCAATGCATATTGTAGAAGAGTGCTATAGACTGTGTGCTGTGGTGATCTGCACTTATTACAGGAAAATCCTCTATGCTGAGTGGTGGGGTGACCAGCAGTGACTATAGGACCAAAGCAATGTGATCTGTGGGGAATAATGAAAAGCAGGGAGTGTGGGAAGTGGGCAATGCTGACTGTGGGATAGGGTGCCCTGCCATGAGTGCAGGAGGCTGCTGTGGCTTGTAGTGTGTATTGACTGGCTGTGGGGGGGAGAGAGCATGATTACTGTGGAATGTGGTAGCAGTGAAAACGAGGGAGCGTGGTGTGAGGTGAGTTGGTGAGCAGTGTAGGAAGATGACCTTGTAGACTGCGAGGATTAAAAAGCAGTGAGTGATTGAAAGGTTTGCTATAGCCTCTGGGGTAGGGTGACCTACAGAATATGTGGAAAAGGGCAGAATAGGTTGTAGAGAATAAGGGGTAACAGTGAAATTGGAAGGAGTGTGCTGCACCCCGGATGGTGGAGTGAGCAACAGTGAATGTACCATGAGATAAATGTACAATGTGAGGAGTAATAAATACTGATGTGTGTGGGAGGAGGCTCCCACATACTGTGAGGTGGCATGACAAGCAGTGATTGAAGTATAAGGGTAGTGTAGAATATGAGGTTATGTTACGTGTCTCACTGTGGGAAAAGTGTGGTGTGTGGGAACTTGTCCTGAATGCCACCTGAGGATGTTGTAGTCAGTAGACATCAATGAAAAGCAGTGAATATGGAAGGAGGATGTTGAATGGTTGTGGTGTGTGGTAAGCAGAAGTGCATATGGGAGTGGATGATGCTAAAAAATTAAAACTGGGCTGGAGTGATGGCTTAGCGGTTAATGAATTTGCCCGCAAAACCCAAGGACCCAAGTTCGATACCCAGGACCCACATAATCCAGATGCAAAAGTTGTACATGCTTCTGAAGTTCGATTACAATGGCTGGAGCCCCTACTGCCCCCATTCTCTCTCTCTATCCTCTTCTTTCTATGTCTTAAATAAATAAACAAAATATATTTTTTAAATGCAAACTGTAGAATATAAGTGAGTTTGCTGTAGATTGTAAGGTATTTGAGGCCATGGTAAAAAGTGAACTTTTGTGAGTGTGGGAGAAGTACAATGGAGACTGTGGGTTGGGGTGACTTACATTGAAAGTAGGAGCATGGTGATATGTCTTGAAGGGTAATGAAAATAGTTATTTTAGAGTGTGCGCTGCACATCATGGGATGGGGTGACCAGTAATGGATGCAAAAGTAAAGCCTTGTAGATAATATTGAGTAATTAAATCACAGAATTTTGAGGAACTATGTTGCTGACTGTTGGGTGGGCTAATTATCAGCCATTATGTGAGGATGGCTCTGTAGGCTGCGGTGAATAATTAAAAACAGTGAATGTGCAAAGAAGGTAGGCACAGGAGACTGTGTGGTATGGTGACTAACAGTGAGTATTGCAGAATTCTGTACACTGTGTAGGGAATATAAAATAATGACCATGTAGCCTGTGGGAGTTAATAAAAAGCAGGGAGTGTGGGATCAGGACCCTGTAGACTGTTGGATGAGGATACCAGCAATGAATATCAGAAGTCATTGCAGTAGAATGTAGATCAGTGAATGTAGGAGGAACATTCTGTAATCTTTGTGGTTAGTGTCCATCAGTGAATAACACAGGGTGGTGCTGCAGTCTCTCAGGTAGAGATAAGGGCAGTGAATGTGGGAGAAATGTGTTGTGGTCTGCGGGTGATGGGAGCAGCTGTGAATGCAGGAAGAGTTTGCTGTATCTGTGCAGTGGGGTGAACAGCAGCAAGAATGGGGACGCGATGCTATAGCATGTGTGTGGAAACAAAATTTGGGAGTTATGTAGGACAAAGCTTTAGAGGATGAGTTCAGTGTGTCAGCAGTTAAGGATGGGAAGAGGGCCCTGTGGAGTTAAGAGACCAGGAGTTACTGGAGGAGGAGAGTGCTGTAAACTATGTGGTATGTTGTAGGGCACAGAAGTGAATGTAACAGGAGGGTCCCATAGACTGAAGGCTGTAATATATGGAGAGAAAGTAACAGATGGAGGCCTTCGTGGACCAACGGTAGTAATAATCCGGCTGTAATACTAGCAAGTTAGGAAGGAGAGAGCAGTAGACCATGGAGAGGAGTGCTTCAGTGAATGGAGGAGGAGGAGATTGCAGATGGAAGGCTGTGGTAGATGGAGAGAGTGTAATGGATGGAAGGGAAGGCACAGGGACAGCTGGGTTCCTGGAGAGAGGGGAAGACACACAGTCTGTGGGGGTCCAGGACAGAGGGAAAGACCCGCGGGCCTTGGTTGGGGTGTGCTTCAGAGATAGAGGAAGCACAAGGTCCCTATGGGCAGGGTCAGAAGGAGAGTAGAAGATAAGCAGGCAAGCCTGTGGGGATCCAGGAGGTGGCTGAAGGTGCAAGGACTCTGGTTGGGGTGTGTCCCAGAGAGAGGAAGGCACAGGGATGGTGGAGGACCTGGAGAGAGGGCCAGGCAGGCAAGACCAGGGAGTTTGGGGCCCGAGGGCCTTCCCCTTTCTCAGGGAGCCCTGCCTACTGCGTGCTTCCCCCCGCCATAGTCCACGCACCTTCCCCTCTCTCCTGGACACCCCTCTTTCCTTTCTCTCCCCGATCCCCGCAGTGCACGTGCCTCCCCCTCTCTCCTGGGCCCCGCCGAAATGCTGGCCTTCCTTTCTCTCCCTGACACCAGCGGTGCATGCCCCTACCTTTCTCTCCCTGACCCCCTCACTATGAGCGATTTCCCCTCTCTCCAGGACCCCCACAGTCCATGCGTCTTCTCCTCTCTCCATGACCCCAGTAGTATGCGGGCGCTTTCCCCTCTCTCCTGTACCCCCGCAGTACACGCGCCTTCCTTTTTCTCTGGGAACCCCATAGTACACTAGCCTTCCCCTCTGTCACTGACCCCCAATATGCACACCTCCCTGTCTCTCCCAGAGCCCAGTAGTACATGAGCCTTCCTCTCGCTCAGGAATGCAGTGCGTCTTCCCCTCTCTACTGGAACCCTTCCCCCCCACACACACCCGCAGTAAACGTGACTTCCCCTCTCTCCAGGCCCAGCAGTCCACACACCTTCCCCTCTTTCTACACCCCTGAAGACCATGTGCCTTACCCCTCTCCCAGATGGCCTCACACTGCGTGGCTTCTCCTCACTCCTGGACCGCTGTCTAATGGGGCACTGGAGCCTTCCCCTCTCTCCTAGAACTGACAGAAAGCAGAGATGTTACAGGAAATGGAGGTGTGGCTATCACACCTCAAGACCAGTGACCCATTTTCTACAAGACTTCACTTCTTAAAAGTATGTAATTTTCCCAAGCTGCACCACCTGCTGGGATCAAATGTTCAATCACATGAGATTATTGGGGAACATTTCAGTCAAGCTCCAAAACCATATAATGACTACAGTCAGGTTTCTAACTTCTTAATGCCACTCTTGGGGACTAAACTCCAACATATGTTTTGGAGAGGATATGTCTTGTTCAAACAATAGCAATAACTTTTACCATCTCTGTAGTTGCCTCCCAAGTTATAAACCTCTTGCTACACATGAACACTGAAAGCATCCAAAATAGAGTTAGTTAACCTCCCTTTTCTCTGAGTGCTGAGAAGAGATACAGACTTTATGATTCTTGCTTAGTTACATTGCCATCTTCCAACTCACTCAATCTCAAAATATTGAAGTCACCCTCTATTTCTTCTTCAACTTCTCACTCGATCTTTGTTGAGTTCTGTTGCTTCTATTTTAGAAATGTCTGAACATGTGATCTTTCATTAATTCCAAATGGCAGGCTCTTGGTCAAGGGTCTTGTCTTCTCTGATCTAGATTGTTTCTGATTGATGGTCCTTCCTCTGGCTTCCTTCACACTCTACACTATTATACAAACAATCCCTACATTATCCCAAGCAACATATTTTTCCCTCTTTTGCCATGAGTTCCATATTGATCATGGTCTAGCCTCATCACATAACACATCATTTCATCTCTGTGGCGAACCATTTATTTTGGTTCAGGCTCATGGGTTTTGATCTCTGAAATGACTTTTCTCCTCTTTTCCTTATGATGTCTGAAGTAGTTTTGTATGGCTAGCCTAGTAAATTATATTAATCTGAAAGGATCACAGCTTATTTTTTAGTTACTTTGGGTGGCTGCGGCTTGTTTCTCTGCACCGCATCTCACAATGATGAAATCCAGGAACCCAAGGTCTTCTCTAGAGGAGACATTCTCTTATATCTTGAAGAGTTGGCAGCATGTTGGAAAAACAAGCTATGCCCTTTCTTGGTGGTGACTTAGAGCCTTCTTTTTTTTTTTTTTTTTTTTTTTTTCGAGGTAGGGTCTCACTCTGGTCCAGGCTGACCTGGAATTAACTCTGTAGTCTCAGGGTGGCCTTGAACTCATGGCGATCCTCCTACCTCTGCCTCCTGAGTGCTGGGATTAAAGGCATGCGCCACCACGCCTGGCAGAGCTTTCTTTAAGTACACACTTTCATGGTGTGTGTGTGTGTGTGTGTGTGTGTGTGTGTGTGTGTGTGTTTTCATTGGGAAACTTTTTCCCTGAAGAGATTACACACATGTCAATTTACCCCAGACAGAACAGAAACAACAGATCAAAGAATAATTGCTCCAAAACCAGTTTTGTTAAGCCAAAGAATTTGTTGATGTTACTTGTAAAGAAGGGTGAGAGTTCCTTACAGAAGCATGGGCTTAAATTGACAAGCACAGAAAGGTCACCAATGCTGTTTAAGGAATCTAGGCATGGTTGTCATTGGATTCTTAGCATCAGGCTGTCTCCCACAGCTCTTACCAAGTAGCATCCTGTGCTGTGCTTTTATCTAACAGTTTGGGAAAGGAGTTGACTCTCTGCTGATTTGGTTATGGGTCAGAACTTCTTTGTTGGCTTTTTGAAAGGTGCTCACAGTTCTGTATTATCTAGAAAATCAGAATTTGCTTCCCCTGCATGTGTACGTTAAGAGAGTAAGAATGTCTGCAAGGCCAGGGGTGGTGGCACACACTTTTAATCCCAGAATTTGGGAGGTAGAGGTAGGAGGATCACCATGAGCTCAAGGCCACCCTCACATTACATAGTGAATTCCAGGTCAGACTGGGCTACAGTGAAACCCTACCTTGTGGGAAAAAAAAAAAAAATGTCTTCAGAAGACGGTGGAGAGGTTACAGTCCTGTATAAGTTAATTGTCCATATGCTAATCCAACAATGTGGTCATCTTCTACAAATCCAGGCCACACACACAGTAAGGACTGTCAAGAGGCAGAATACCTGTGGACACCCAATCATCCTTGTGTGACCACATAAGAGAAAATCACAGTACCTTCATCTACTTCCATATAACTAGTCTGGATTCCCTTCCATTAGCATGTAAGCTAAACACTCTGTATTAGCTGTCTTCCTGTGACAAAAACAAAATACCTAAGCTAATTGATAATTGACTCATAAAGAGAACAGAAGAGAAACGGTATCACTTGGCTCATATTTTTTGTTGTTGCTTTTTCAAGGTAGGGTCTCACTCAAACCCAGACTGGCTTTGATCTCACTATGTAGTCTCAGGTTGGCCTAGAACTCATGGCAATCCTCCTACTTCTGCCTACTGAGTGCTGGGATGAAAGGCATTCACCACCACACCCAGCTTTCATACTTTTTTTAATAGAAAAGTTTTTGTTAACAATATTCACATGGGCACAGAATATGTATATATATTTAAATTTTTTGTTTATTTATTTATTTGAAAGTGGCAGACTGGGAGAGAAAGAGGCAGATAGAGAGAATGGGCACTCCAGGGCCTCCAGCCACTGCAAACGAACCCCAGACACGTGAGCCCCTTGTGCATCTGGCTAACGTGGGTCCTGGGGAATGGAGCCTAGAACCAGGGTTCTCAGGCTTCACAGGCAAGCACTTAACCACTAAGCCATCTACTCAGCCCACATAATATATTTTGATCATAATCGCCTTTCATTACTTTTTGTGTCTCACTACCATCCCTTTCTCTCTGAACCTCTTCTTTCAAACTAGTCTGGTTTTCATTTCTATTTTTTCCTTCCCTTTTTAAACTTTGTATTGAACACTTCCATACAGTATACCATACCGTACATGATATGCAATGATCATAATTTCTCCCACTGACCTCCTTTTTCCACCTTCCACATCCCCCTTCCACTGAATCCACTTTTCTTTCCAATTCTTTCCCTTCCACTTTAATGCCATCATTTTTTTCCCTCCTATTATGCAGGTCTGTGTAAGTAGCATCAACCGCTGTGAAGTCATCAATGCCATGCCCCTTTGTGTCTGGGGGATAGTGTTACAAGCCCTCCACCCCTTCCTTTGGCCTTTATATTTTTTATTATTAATTATGGACATACTTAGTACAGAAACATCATGTGCTGGTACAATACTTTCACTCATCCCAGCTGCCATTTTGAAGGGGGCCCTCCTCATTGGGGTTGCAGGTTCTTGACATTTTTAAATTATTTATTTATTTATTTCAGAGAGAGGGAAAGAGGCAGATAAAGAGAGAGTGAGGGAGAGAGAATGGGCACACCCAGACATCTAGCCACTGCAAATGAGCTCCAGACATATGTGCCCCCTTGTGCATCTGGCTTACATGGTTACTGGGGAATCTAACCTGAGTCTTCAGGCTTCAAAGGAAGCACCTTAGCTGATAAGCCATCTCTCCAGCCTGATGTTCACTTTTTTTTTTTTCATCACCCTAAGTCATTCATGAGTAAATGATGATGGCTAAATGCTGTGCAGGTAATGACAGCCAGGGCAAGGCCTTGAATGTGATGGTTACTTCCTGTCTGCAAGGCAGAATACCACTCTTACTTATCCTTTGGCTGTTGAATTCTTTCCACTCTTTTGCGATGTTTGCTGACACTTAGATGGGGTGACAGAGAACAGCATTAATCTATGGGCAGCAACATAAGTATTTAGGGGAAATTTTGATAGACACAACATGTCCATATGTTTTATATTTTTAGTTTGTGCATTTATACAACCTAGCACTCAGACCCTCTGGTTTGTTCTCACTTGGTTTTGTTTTGCTTTTATTTCTTTAATTGAAAGGGAGAGAAAGAGTGAGAAAGAGGCAGAGAGGGAGAGAGGGAGAGAGAGAGAGAGATCATATATGTGGGTTCTGGAGATGTGAGCTTGGGTCCTTTGGCTTTGCAAGCAAGTGTCTTAACAGCTATGCCATCGTTCCAGTCCTGATTTTATTTTAAGTGCTTTGTTAGCTTGTAGTTTTTCATATGCCTGTCTGTGCAACCATAATCAATGCCTCTTTGAAGATTCTCTATCTTTCCTCAAATCATACACCACACTTTGAAATACTGACAACTTTAAATGTCTTTCTTAAGCAAACTCAATATGAAATAAAACTAAAGAAAATAATAAAGAAGTTACGTGCAAAAAGCCCCACGGAGTTTGAAGCTGTTCTTGTCTTCATAAGAAGAAGAAGACAAATTGAAAATCAAAGCAGATTCACAATATTTGATGTTTGATGACAATGTTGATGTCTGTTCCCCAAACCTTCCCTCTTTAGGAAGCTCATTGCAACACACACCATTGGCAGCAAACAATCATAAAACTAATCTAGAGATAAATAAGTAGGGGTTAAACTGAAAATTAACTGAACAAGGTGCTTTTTTCATTTTTAAATTTGTTATTATTTATTGATTTTTTTTTTATAAAAAGTTTTTACTTTCAACCCTGTCACCTCTGCTCCAATCCTGCTGAGGTTCTTCTTCAGTGGGGTTATTGGTATTCATTATGGGGTCCCAGAGGCCTCAGTCAGTCTCTACATGGTGGGGGGGTGGACATGGTACCCAGGCTATTGCCACTCCTCCAGAGGTTCTCAGAAGCTTTCCATGCCCTCTTTTGAAATGTTCCCTGGGCCTTGGCAGGCAAGACAGAGAGCTGATTTAGTGTTGAGTTCTTTGTAGACTCTGGATCTCTGTTATGATGAGGTTTGAGTGACCACATTGTCTGTCACCCTTTCCCTTGAAGTGGTTTTCAGGCTAGCCATGAGAGCACTATTGGTGTCACCACTTACTCTGTAATTACTTGTGGACTGGGGAAGATGAGGTGGAGGTGACCTCATCTCCTGGTAGAGAGTCCCCACTCTCTTCCTGATGTATTGTTGTATCCTTGTTCTGTTCTCTTTCATCTGTAACATAGAAAAGATTCTTCAACCAAAGGTGAGGATAGTTTGAATAAAAGGAGATAAGCCTAGTTATTAGAGAGATATATTGATGTGTATATCCACTCTTCTTAGTTAAAGAACAGTGAGAGTTCACTTTGGACCTTGTTGGATTCCTGTCCTAGGGAATGTGGCTTACTTCCCAGAGCCAAGGATGAGTTCCCTCCATCTGAATGTGTCTTCTGTCAAGCCATGAGTAGTTGGTTGCCTACATCAGCTGTGTGCCACGATTGCACAAGTGTGTGCTTTTTGTTTGGCTGGTTGCTTCTTAACAGGTGAGATATCCTGTTAATTCAATCTGCAACAAAGGCAACTCTTAAGAGCTGGTGTTTATAATTGCTCTTTAGTTATTCCAGTAGTTTACATAGGAAGAAATACTATAAAATGTCAAGTTGGCTGTAAAGGTTCCCCTCCCAGCAGCTATTCTACCTTAGGGCTTCTTTACACAATACACTTCAGAAATTTATATACATTCCTGACAATGGACCCCTTTATATCTTGGGTATGACAGCTCTGCATCTGACTGAAATTCCCAGACTGCACCTGGAATGGTTTCATGAAGTGATGAAGCTCCCATGTGTGTTTCCTACAGGGAATCAACGTGACACAGCCTAATGGGCCGTTTCTGACCATGCTCAGTGCCTTGGGTTATTGCAAAACTTAGAAATAACAAATGGAGAACACATATAACACATAACACACAATAGCAACATAGCTTATTTCTATTAGAGTACTATTCTCTATTATCTCATAAACATTGTTGAATTTCATTAATGTCTAAGTAATTGCTTTTTGAATTTTGTCAAGCCTCCCAGGGACTAAACCTACTAGAGTGTGACACCTCCTGTGGTTTTAGAAAGCAAATCCAGGGCTTCTTGCATGATGAGCAAGCAGTTTACCTATTGAGGTCCATGCCATGCCTTAAAATATTTATTATTCACGTTAGTCTATTCTATGAGATATACTCTCCCAGGAGGTTTGTTAATCAATAATGAGAAATCTTTTCTTCTCACCTCATATCCAATCACCACAAAGTGCATTTATATTAGAGCTGGAATGGCAATTTTCTTCACAATACCTTTATAAGGGAAGAGTGCATTTTGTTCTGTGTTACTGTAGATAATTCTCCATGGTCTGCTCATGTGGAATCCAGAGAAAGAGTGGGCCTTGCTAACATAGCTAACTAATTCTGTTAACTGCACAAATGTATGTATATATGGACATATATGGCATATATTTTATATGACATATGTATTTTGTATTCATCACAGTTCTATACAGAATACAATGAATTATTAAAAGAGGAACCAGGCTAGAGAGATGGCTTAGCAGTTATGGTGCTTGCCTAAGAAGCCTAAGGATCTGGGTTCAATTCCCCAGTGCCCAACTAAAGCCAGGTGCACAAAGTGGTGAATGCATCTGGCAGAGTTCATTCTCTCTCTCTCTCTCTCTCTCTCCCTCTTTCTCTCACCTTCAAAAAATATATAAAATATTTTTAAAAGAGTACTTAAGAAAAGGAATTGGCTTAGCTTATGACATCCATGCATTTATATACACGTATATATAAACACATGTATATACCCACATGTACACATTGACATACAACTCAAGAAATGTATGAAAGACGCCATTTGTCTTGTTTTGTTTATTTGAGATAAGGTCCCACTCTATCCCAGGCTGACCTGGAATTTACTATGTAGTCTCAGGCTGGCCTTGAACTCTCACCAGTCCTCTTACCTCTGGCTTCCAAGTACTGGCATTAATGGCATGAACCACCAGCTCAATTTCAAAGGGAAGAAGCTGATGAAATTGGGCTTGATGATTCTACACAATATTTAGGTCACTAACCTAATTCTGTCACCAGACCACTTAACATTTTTCTGCTTTTTAAATTTGATAAGGTCTCATTCTAGCCCAGGCTGAACTGGAACATACTCTGTAGTCCAGGCTGGCCTGAAACTCAAGGGCATCCTCCTGCCTCAACCTCCTTAGTGCTAGGATTATAGGTATGAAACCCCTGATCAGCTAGCATTTTCTTTCCTTGATTATACTTTTACTTGAATAAATAAAGAAATAAACCCTCTTTTGTTAGCAAGTAGCTGAAAGACTGATAATTATTCTGTTTGTATTTTGTGGCAAATATCATTACAACCTGGATTAAAAATATGATTCATGACTTAATCTCAATGCTGACAGGATGACCCATTTTACCAAATTCTGATATGATATAATGCTTTGAAAGACCCCATCATAATTGGATAAAACCATTACAACCAGGGGTTGAGAAAGGTAATGGTTCCTGAAATCTCAGATAGTCCCTCCACATTATTCCACTGAAACACTTATACAATCATACATGGTATGCCCATCAACGTGCTAGGCTGTGTTCCAATGGTCTTACAAATACTAATGAATTTAGACTCCACTAAAATGTCATGGCGCAGGACTACTGTGGCATTTCTATCATGCAGAAAGAAACAGAGACAGGCTGTGGCCCACTCTCATGTTTTTTCTACCATCTTCCATGAGCCTCAGAGAGGCAGAAAGACCACAAGAGACAGAGGGTGGGTAAGAGAGCTGTGTAACGCTGTGTCTGCTCATGATATGGTTGCCACACTCATGACCTCACTGACTGACATGATATACACAAACTCTTCACAACCTTGAGCCCATTTACATTGCACCAAGGGTGACGGAGGAGAGCATGGGGTCCCTCATCCCTCTGAGGGATGATTGACAGTTAGTGGGGGAGGGTATAGTTGCAGCCATTGGTAGTTTACATGCACTCTGGAAAATAATAGGCCGCCCCTGTTCATGCAAACACTATTTAAGTTCAGTGGGTGTCGCATACACACACCAGGAAAAATAAGTGCTATGAAAATTGAAGGTAGGCTAGTTAGAAAGAGAAAGAGGTTCAGTGGAAAAGGGACAGAGAGAAAGGCCAAGAAAAGGTAATGAGAGGGGATTATGATCAAAATATATTATATAGGACTGGAGAGATGGCTTAGCAGTTAAGACGTTTACCTATGAACCTAAGGACCAAGGATTCATTCCCCGGAATCCATGTAAGCCAAATGCACAAGGTGGCATATGCATCTGCAGGCCCTGGCATCATGCCCATTTCTCTCTCTCTCTCTCTCTCTCTCTCTCTCTCTCTCTCTCTCTCTCTCTCTTTGTCTGTCTCTCTCTCTGTGCCTCTTTCTATCTCACAATTCATTAAATCTCTGTAGCGATTGCTCAGAGGTTAAAATGTTTGCCTGCAAATCGTGAGAACCTGGGTTGGAATTTCCAGTGTGCACATAAAAGCCAGATGCACAAGGTGGTACATACATCTGGAGTTCATTCACAATGACTCGAGGGCCTAGAACACCCATTCTCTCTTTCTGTCTCTCTCTCTCTCCAAACTGCTTCTCAAAACTATTTTATTTACTTATTTCTGAGAGAGAGCGAGAGAGAGGATTTTGCTGTGGAGATATCTGCCTTGCAGGCCAGCTCAGCAGCAAATAGATCAACTGCTGTCTTGAATATTTGTTTGTTTGTTTATTTGTGAGAAAGAGAATGGGTGCACCAGGGCCTCCAACTAGTGCAAATGAACTCTGAACATGTGCCATCTTGTGCATCTGGCTTTATGTGTGTACAGGGGAATCAAACCTGGGTTCTTAGGTTTTGCAGCTAACTGCCTTAAACACTATGCTATCTTTCCAGCTCCTCATGACAGTTGTTACTCTTTTATGTATTTTGACTTTATTTATTTGGGAGAGTGAGAGGAATAAGCAGAGTAAGAGAGAAACTGAGCACATCAGGGCCTCTAGCCACTGCAAGCAAACTCCAGAGATATGTAATACCTTGTGCATCTGGCTTACGTGAGTCCTGGGGAAATCAAACCTGGGGCTTGAGGCTTCAAAGGCAAGTGCCTTAACAGCTAAGCCATCTCTCCAGCCCCTCATGACAGTTCTTACTCTTACTCACTATGACATCTTGGTTGCAAAGTGACTCCCTCCATAGTCTCCAGTGTGGAGGGCTAGATGGATCCAAGCATCCTGGGGGTGGGAGATTATTTAGCAAACACATCCACCTTTGCCTGTCAAATCTGATTCCACTGTGTCTGTTCCCATGGCATACTGAGAAATCTGGTCCTTGGGCAGTCTATCCTAAAGTCCGTTGGCCTTCAGGAATCCATGCAATTCAATCATAAATATCATCTTGAGTGCAATATTTTGAAAGAAGTTGAGAAGCAAGGAGAGCTTATTACTCTGTGGGGGGAGACAATTCTATTTGTCTTTTAATTATACAATTTTTAAAAATATAAGCCGGGCGTGGTGGCGCACGCCTTTATTCCCAGCACTCAGGAGGCAGAGGTAGGAGGATTGCCGTGAGTTCAAGGCCACCCTGAGACTACAGAATTAATTCCAGGTCAGCCTGGACCAGAGTGAGACCCTACTGTAAAAAAACAAAAACAAAAAATTATTTGTTTGTTTGGTTTGTTTTTTTGAGGCAGGGTCTCACTGTAGCTCAGGTTAACCTGGAATTCACTCTGTAGTCTCAGGGTGGCCTCATACTCCCAGGGATCCTCCTACCTCTGCACCTGAGTACTGAGATTAAAGGAGTACTCCACCACGCCCAGTTTATTTTTCATATTTGATATTTTCATACTTGCATGAAATGCATTTTGTCTTATTCCCCCAAATTAACCACTTTTTATTTTAATTAAATAATTTATTTTATTTCATTATTTATTTATTTTGGTTTTGTTGAGGTAGGGTCTCACTCTAGTCCAGGCTGACTTGATAGTCTTAGGCTGGCCTCGAACTCACGGCCAACCTCCCACTCTGCTTTGAAAATGCTGGGTCTAAAAGGTGTGTATCACCACACCTGGCTTTTAACTATTTTTGGCTCATGATCATGGGTGGAAGGTGACAAACTGTGCAATGGTGAACTTACCAGTGACTAAATCACTGATGGGCCAGACTCCCCTCTTGCAGTGATCATCAGCTTGCCTGGGATGCAGGAGTGTCTGTCTCAGGCATCCTTCCCCTACCCATGGTGAAGTAAACTCGATCTAGAAACCTTCACTATTAACAAAATACAATGGAATATTTCAACTTCTAACCAGACATTTTTGTTTGTTTTCTTAGCATGAAGCCAAATTCTAAAGTGTCCACCTATAGGTGAATAAACACACTTTCTTCAAGATAGTACTGTTAGCCAGGCATGGTGGTGCACACTTTTGATCCCAGCACTTTAGAGGCTGAGATAGAAGGATTGTCATGAGTTTGAGGATGGCCTGATACTACAGAGTGAATTCTAGGTCAGCCTGGGCTAGAGTGAAATCCTACCTGCAAAAGCATAGAAACAAAGAAAAGATAATATTCTGAGAGCTCAGGCAAAGAAACATAGCAAACATCCAGTGTGAAGAAACCAACATCACAGGCTTTCATCTTTCTAAGCGAGTGCTTCCATGAAGGACCTTCACAAATTTTAGTTAATTTATTTTTTGTCTTCTTAAGGCTGTGTCTCATTGTAGTCCAGGCTGACCCAGAACTTATTCTGTCACCCAGGAAGGCCTGAAACTCACAACTATGTCCTCAAACCTTAGCCTCCCAAGTGAGTGCTATCATTGAAGGTGTGCACCATCAAGTCAGTGCTGGCATTGAAGGAGTACATCATCAAACCAGACTCCCTTGCAAATTTTGAAGATTCTCGGCATAGACTGTTTTCTGAGACAACCCTTATCTTAAGTGAATGAGTTTGTCATTTTTTTCCCAAAAAAACTACTTATTTGCAAGCAGAGCAGAGATAGAAGAGAGACATGCAGAGAGAATGGATGTGTCAGGGCTAAAGTTGCTGAATACAGACTCCAGAAGCATGTGTCACTTTGAACATATGGCTTTATGTGGGTAATGCCAAATCAAATGTGGGTTGTTAGGCTCTGCATGCAATTGCCTTAACCACTGAGCTATCTTGTCAGCCTGAGTTTATGTTTAAACTTATTTTAATAAGTCACTGGGTCTCTTGGGTAGTACATTTTCATGCTGAGCTATGATAAAGAATATGGGAGGGCATATATATGTAAATATTTATAACCTTTTATAAATCTCAAGGTATAAATTAAGTGCAGTGTATGAAACTTGTAACCATAATAAGTTTGGTAATAAGCAAATATAACAATATGCCATAATGATAATATAACTTTTTCATTTGTGCAATATAATATTTGTAATTTTATAGCCCACTTTGGCTACAGGTCACTAAAACCATTAAGAGAAAAGTATTATTGGGTGGGGACTGATCTTTGACAATCAATGAAAAAAAAATGTTTGTCATCAAGGCATGCTGGTCACAGCCAAATATTCCCACTTTAATCCCACTGGAACAGGGGGCCAGCAGCTTGGAAAGTGACAGAAGCTGCAGAGTTCACACATTCACAATAGTGGTTGAAGCTAAAAAAGAATTTATTTGATATGGCACAAGTATCTTCAGAAATTCAAGCTGTTTAGCTGGTTCAGAAGCCTTATTCAGATGTCCACTGTGTGGTATCACATAGTATTGAGTGAAATATTTAAATATATTTGGTGGGAGGAGTAAGGAACTTCTATGTGATTAATGAAGAGTTTTTCAAAAAAAATTCTGGAAAGAGGGGCCCATTTCAGACTATTTAAAACCAATTGTGAGCACAGCCCAGAGAGAAGGTAAGCACAGCCTGGAGGGAAGGACCCAGACTTTGGGCCAAGCAACTATAGCTACTTGATATTCAACAAAGGCCTGAACAATATAGGCTGGAAAAAAGATAGCATCTTCAGCAAATGGTGCTGGACAAACTGGAGAATTGTATGCAGGACACTGAAATGTAATCCACACATTTCACCATGCACTACACTCAAATCCAAATGGATCAAAGACCTCAAATAAGACCAGAAACTTGAATACTACTGGAAGAAAATTTAGCAAGTACTTTCCATGATATAGGAATGGAAAAAAATCTTCCTGAACAAAACCCCAGTGGCTCAAGTTCTTAAACAGTCACTCAACCAATGGGATCACATGAAGCTGAAGAGTTTCTTTTTTTTTTTTTTAAATCTTTTTATTATTATTATTATTTTATTTTATTTTTTGTTTTTCAAGGTAGGATCTCACTCTGGTCTATGCTGACCTGAAATTAACTATGTAGTTTCAGGGTGGCCTTGAACTCATGGCGATCCTCCTCCCTCTCCCTCCCGAATGCTGGGATTAAAGGCGTGTGCCACCACGGCTGGCTTTATTATTATTATTTTTTCTTTTTTAAATTTTTATTAGCATTTTCCATGATTATTAAAAAAAAATCCCATGGTAATTCCCTCCCTCTCCACCCCCTACACTTTCCCCTTTGAAATTCCATTCTCCATCATATTACCTTGACATCTCAATCGTTCTACTTACATATTGAAGAGTTTCTTTACAGACAAGCATACAATAAGCAAAGCCAACAACATTACCCACAGAATGGGAAAAAAATATTTGCGGGTTACCCAACTGACAGAGGCCTTATCTCTAGAATCTACAAAGAACTCAAAAATCTAAACAGTAAGAAGTCAAACACCCCACTCATAAAATGGGGCAAATAGCTGAACAGGCAGTTCATAGAGGAAGAAATAGAAATGGCAAACACACACTTAAGAAAATGTTCATCATCCCTAATCATCAGATAAATGCAAATTAAACAACTATGAGATTCCACCTTACCCCAATAAGGATAGCAAACATCAAAAAATAAAATGAAAATAAATGCTGGTGAGGATGTTGAGAAACAGGAACATTCATCCACTGTTGGTGGGAAGGTAGGATGGTACAACCACTTTGGAAAGCAATATGGAGACTCCTGGAAAAGCTGACTATAGAGATACCAACAGACTTAGTTATACCCATACTGGGCATGTACCCTAAAACCTTCAAACCACAGGCCAGAGAGATTTGCTCAACCATGTTTGTAGCAGCTCAATTCATAATAGCTAAGAGCTGGAATCAATCCAGATGTCCATCACTAGAAGAATGGATAACTAAGATGTGGTATATCTACACAATGGAATTCTATACAGCAGTAAGAAAAGATGACACAATGAAATTTGGGGAAAAAATGGTTGAACCTGGAACACATCATTCCAGTGAACTTACCCAATCACAGAAAGAAAATCACCACATAGTCTCACTCATCTACAGCACCTAACCTGAATCTACCCAAGATACCTTGCATACCTAGCAAGCATCTCGTGGACTAAACCCTAGGATGGATGAAGAGGAGGAGACGGCAATGAAAGGGTGGGAAACACAAATCTAGACCCAAACTGCAATGTACCATAAAATGCTACTTCCTAAAAGCAGACCAAATGGCTGAACTTTCACCAACACCTTACAGGGAACACCTAAACCACAAGAGAGGGTAGGATCAATGATAACCTTAATCTTCTACATCTTCCCTCCCTCCTCTTTCTCTCTGTCTTCCCTCTAACTCTTGTATATTAGTTATATTTTCTTCATTTTCTTAGTGGGCACTGACCTGTAAATCCCAGTACCAGCCTGCGGCTATCATCCACAATGAGCGTTTGATCAGAGAGAACTTCAAGGTTTCCTAAAAGACAGATTTCTATCAGAGTACTTGATGACCCACCAAAGGTTAGTGGCAAGACCCTACTGCTGAACATACCATATGCAGTTGACATGTAAAATGGAACGGCATGGCTGGAATCTAGAAGAGAGTCAGTCCCCAGATAATTAGCACGTCTAGTGCCAGAAGGTGCCACATGGGCGTCTGGGGGAAAATGACCAATATCTGTCCAATCAACTCATGGTCTAACCTACATAGAAGCAAATAACCCGTTGTGATGCCCACACAAGTGCGATAGTGGCACACAGCCAAGGTGGGGAACCAACTGCTCTTGATTTGGCTAACTGATCCCCTCAGTGGTTTGGGAGTCATAGCTGGAGCTGGGAAACAAGTCAGAACCATATTCAAACATTATCCCACTCTCCAATATCAAGCTACTATCAATCATGGGCTACAGGAGGGCCTACACCTATTAAATTCTCTGTTATCTCATTTGTCCTGGAGCTAAGTTACTCTCCATTGGAGAATCTGCTTCTCTTTTTCAGATAGATGCAGATGTAAGGAGAGAGCCACCCCATCATACCTCAGAAGGCCCCAGGCTTAAAGTAAGAAAAATTGGTGAAACAAGCAAGGGTGATGTTTTCCTGTGACCTGGATACCAGCACAAAGGGGAAGGAGACCAACACAGAGAAAAATCAATGCCTACCAAATCAGAGAGCCAGAACCCCAGAGACCCCCAACAACTCAGCACTGAAGCATACCAAAATTGAACACAACATGGCTAAGGGAAGTTTTGCAGAAGAGGGGGAAGAAGGAATGTCAGAGCCACATGTTGGGTCATGATATGCAGAGACATTTATCTTACCAATAACTGTGGGCTGACTCTACAACACACGACTCATATACCTCAACAAGGAGGGGGCCAATGGGAAGGGGTAGGTCACGGATGAGCCTAATAATAGTACCAAACTGACTGTATTTGCTGAATACAAAACTAATTAATAAAAAAAATTAAAAGAAAAATACCCTTTGTGCTCTCTGATAAACAAGTATAGAGATAGACCTCATGTAGCAACAGCTGTTGAATAAGTTGAGCTGCAGGTGTATAAATCACCCTTCTGAGAACTAGCATCCAGAGGATCTGAATAACAACTGTAAGAATCATCATTTTGAAATAGTATTAGTAGTCTCTTACTGGTAAGGAAAGGAATGGCTCTCAACGTAAGATAGCTGCAGTGCACAATGACAAAGGGGTTGGAAATTCCTCCCTCTAGAAATTACCTTAGGAGAATCTGACCATGAAGTTTAGGGATGGTCCTCTTTAAATGATATTTATACTAGGACCAAACCATTAATTGTATCTATTGCCTAATTAAGAAACAGCCTCAACAGACTGTTCAAAGCAAGGGTAGCAATGGCTATCATTAACAAATCACATTCATAATCTGTGAACAGGAGACATAAGAATTGAACTCGTTGAGAAATAGCCAAAGTTGGCTTTGGTAAGCATGTGTATGGATTGACCTCATTGTGAATCAGCCTTAGAAGACAAGGACTTGAAAGTGTACGACCAACCTTCATTGATAAGTCCTCTTACTTAGCTCTGACTAACAGGTGTAGTGACTGCCCTCATTGAGAAATACCATTCAGTCTGTGATGAGCAGTTGTGACAATAGAACTAACCTAGAAATAGTTGAGTAAACTTTGACCAGAATGTGAAGGAATGACAATTATTTAGAAACAAGTGTATTTGACCATGGTCTTTGAAAATATACTCCAGATATTCTGATGAGCAAATACAGGAATTACCCCCATTGAGAAATATTCCTAGTAGACTCATCCTGTCCAAAAGTGTAAGAATTGCCCTGAAATATAGCCTTAATTATCTCTGTCTGCCACATGTATGAATGCCCTCCATAAAACAGCCTTAAGTAGCATTAATACTGTTTGAATGGCAAGGATGAGACAAGTCTTCATTGATAAATAGCCTTACTTGTCCCTTGCCAGCAACTGTAAAATTGCCTCACTAAGAAATAGACTTAGGACCCTACAGGGTGCACACACAGAGTGAGCAGGGCAAATATCCCTGTTTCCCAGATCCTCCCACTTCTCTGGTAAGAATAGGTCCCTTGGTGGCTGGCTGGGGTCTGCTTGGATCCTGCACACATGCCGCTGAAGAATATTCCTTGCTCCACCCTCCTGATTGACGGGCCCCGGTGTCCACAATTTCAGGATACCACTGCCAGATAGTGTGCACATAGAGTAGATAGACCTCAGGAGATAAAGGACCCCTCACACTTCAGCCTAGAAGCAGCTGAAATTACAGAGTAACTGTGGTGATGAGCAAGAGTACTGCTTCCATGCTGAACCGGATAATCACCACCAGGGTTTGGAAGACAGACTCTGAGGATACTCAACATCTACCAAAGCAAATATCCAGAGGCTCCTAAGTACTCACCACTGAAGTAGACTTAAAATTCACCCACCATGGGTCAAAAATTTTTCAGAAGAGCGCCAAAAAGATTTTAAGATGCACAGATTGAGGCATCATGCCCAGAGAAACTCCCTCCCCGGAGAAAAACTGACAGCTGCTTCCAAAGGCATAAACCACAACCCCATGAGGCATACCTGCAACCCCACTCAGGAGTGTCCCCAGTGGAATGTGGGAAGGGACAAAGGAAAACAGGGTACCAACATAGGATGTATCCATATGAACTATGTTGGTGTTGTTAATAATAATAATAATGATAATAATAAACATTAAAAATTAAGATTGTTGTATTCCTGTGGGAAAACCAAGCTGTATCTGAAACACAGAGAGTGTGGGTATTATGTATTAAATATATAAATTTATATATGCAGGCAAAATATGCTAACAGTTATGGAGAAATGTTCATTAATTGTTAATAACAAAATTAAATCACCCAATTTGAGTATGATTTAAGTCCTACAATAACAAATACATACACACTGTTTTTGTGAAAAGTATTGACCTATCATTTGGGCCACTTAGGGCCTCTTATCATATGTACATAGAAATTGTAAGGCACATAGACAGTACGGAATCTGGCATTTTATCTCCTTTGCTTGTGTTACCTGATCACCTCTGTATATAAGCACATTGGAGCAGAAATGTAAGGTGCTATTAAATCTGTATTTGCTTTGTATTCTAAGTTCAGCCAAGGCTCTCATTCCCCATGTGAGGTTAAGGCTTTACACCAGAGCAGAAACAAACACGACCTGATAGCCAATTTATTTCACCAGAAATAGAGACAATATTTTCTGTTATTAACATAATTATGAAAAATAAAGAATGATAATTCCTTCCCCTGTCACATTCACCTTTACAATTCCACTCTCCATCATATTCACTCACCTGCTCAAATAGTCTTTTATTTTGATGTCATCATCATTTCCTCCTATTATGATTGTCTTGCATAGGTAGTGCCAGGCACTGCTAGGTCAAGGATATCCAGGTCCTTCTGTGTCTGGAAGAATTCATTTAAAATAGAGGCACTAAGTCACTGGTACAGCCAGAACTGAGGGAATAGTAACTGCATCACATGCAGACAGAGATTCATTCATTACAGATTTTTTAAAATATCGATTGAAAACAATAAGAAATACTGCTGGGCTAAAGTCATGGTTTTGTGTTACAGGGCCAGGTGCTTCCTAGAAAGTTTAATGGCCTTAATCTAATTCCTCTGCACACATATAAGACAGAAGAACAAAGTGGTCCATGCATCTAGAAGACATTTGCAGGAGAAAGAAGCCCTGGCATATCCCTTTTTCTTTCTCTCTATCTCTTATTTTCTCTCTTCCTCTCTTCATACATAAATAATAAAATATTTTTTCAAATTATTTGCATATTGCTATGGAAAGCACGGGTAGCATATACTGTTGTTGAGAAATAGACATTGTAGACTTAGATAAGCAAAATTAGAAATTGCTGTTGTTTTCAAATAGTCTTAATTTACTCTATCAATTGTTGTAAAGGAACTCCTTGATAAATAGGCTTAGTGCACTTGTCCACAACTGAAGAAAATGGCACTCCTTAAGGCATGGCTTGACAAGACTCTGACCAGCATGTGCAAGAATTGCCCACACTGAGAAATACCCTTTATAGCCTCTGCTCACCATGTGTAGCAATGGACCTAACTGTCAAAAAGCCTTACTAGACTTTGATCTGAAAATGGATAATATAACATCTTTGAAAATTAGCCTTCATATTCTGAAAACTAAGACCAGGAATTGCCTTCATGAGAAACATGCTTTTTATTCACTAACTAGCAAGTGTAGGAATTCTCTCATTATGAATCAATCTAAATACATGGTGCCATGCAAAGGTAGGAATGGCCATCATTAAAAAATTACTTCATATACTCTGGCTAGTGAGTGTGGAAATTTCACTCATTTGAACTAGCCTTGATATAATCAGACATGCAAGTATATCAACAAACCTGATTGTGAAAGAGATTTAATACTCTCTGAACATCCACTGGATTAATTGTCCTCATTGAGAAGCAGCCTTAGTAGATTCTCGCTACCCAGGGTATACACTGTGTTTGTTGAGAAAGACTTTTCATATACACTTACCAGTAAATGTAGGAATTTTATTATTGAGAAATTGCCTCAGTGGACTGTGACAGGAACGTTTAGGAATTGCCTGCATTTAAAAATAGCATTAGCTGACCCCAACAGTAAGTGTAAGAATTGTACCCATAGAGCAATGTTTTTGTTTGGGTCTTTACAGCAAGGGATGGTGAATTGTACCAGAGTGTCTGCCTAGGGATAGCTTTTTAATTTGTTTTACATACATTAAACTTCCTTTTTAGCACAGTTGAACGTAGAATCCGTTATGGGCTCTATGGATGACTGGATTTGTAATGTAGGTATAAAACTTCTCCATTGCCTATGGAAGATATACAGTCTTGTATAAAGCACATAATAAGTGAAAGACAACTGAGTATAAGAGACAAAAATTTCATTGTTTTAATGCGTTGCTAAAATTGAACATAGACTTTTGTGGGATAAAAGGTTAAAAGGATAGTTAGGGTGTTATATGGGAATAAAATTGAACACGTGTATGAACAGTCTTGAATTTGGAATGAAAAGTTATAAAAGATCATGTACTATAGAAGCATTGTATTTGGGTGCAGACCTGATACTTCATTACATAACGGAGCTCATCACAGCTTGTGTTGCTGTTCTTATACAATCACATGGGGATTGTGCTTATTCACTCATGTGCAAGAAGCCGAATTTCCTGCTCACCCTAAACTTCCCTTTGGAGCAATCCTGTTAGAAATATAAATATCAAACATAGCTCCACACTGTTTGGTGTATCAGGATGGACTGAGAAAATGTCAAATTTCAGGATGACCAATGAGTTCATCACACATGATTTAAACAAAGAAATGTCAAGTATAAATTGAGGTTTTTCATGGGAGGAAAAATGTATTGTGGGGATTTAGTTATTGGCAGAGTTCAACTCTTCTGACCTTAACCATATCCATCCCAAAATTGGTACCTGGAAACAACCTATTTATGAAAGAACTAAGAAATTGGTGAAAACAATTAACACATAGACAATGCAATACTTCTCAGACATAAAAGCATAATACTACCCTGTCAAAACTGGTGAAACAATAACTCTCTGCCTTGTTTCTGAATCATGATTACACTGTTACCATAAAGACATTCATTTGTATAAATTTTTCTCCAACTGTATTTGGGAGTGGAATCACACTGTGGGAAGCTCCTGGAGGCGGAACTGTCCCTCCACCTGGGGTACTTTAGGAAGGTGGTTTTCAATTTCACCATGTGATAGCCTTCCATTAGACCTCAGAGGTGGGGAATATGCATTTTTATGATGGTGCCTGGAGAACTATGGAAACCCTGGAATCTAGGTTAGTGTGCTGTGTTATAGTCTTAGCCCTTGATTATACTGGAGGACTCAGATGATAGCAGGTTTGGCCAGTTACAATACCTGGAAAGGTTCTTGATAGCTCCTTGGGGCCCACTACTTCCATGTGCACAGAGCCTGATGCCCCTGGGAGTGCCTATATTTTATTCTGATTCCCCACCACGTCCTCATATGAACTTTGATTCCCTCAGTTTTGTCACTGTTCTCCCAGTAACCTGTCTCACACTGCATCAGCATTTAGTATAGTGTCTACTTTCCCCAAGCAGATTCCCCATAAGCGTAATATCTACCCTTCCCATAGAGTGAACATCTTGCATTACTGAACATGGCACACAGGGAGTTATGGTTCTGTCACACCGGTTTTCTCTCTCCCTCTCTCCCCTTTCGAACTATGGTCTCACTCTAGTACATTTTGATGTAGAATTCACTAGGTAATCTCAGAATGGCCTCAATGTCAGTGATCCTCCTACCTCTTTGCTGTGATTAAAGGTGTTCCTCACCACACGTATCCCACTTCTCTTTCAAGAACAAAGCAGAACCCCAGTGTCATGTGTCAATGTATTCCAAGAAGCTATGCCTCTCTCATAGCTCATTTAATTTCCAGAAATCTGCAGTGTTTAAGTTATATCCTAGTTCAATAACTCAAAGAAGCATTTTGAGACCTAGTTTTTAAATCTCTCAAAAGCATGCCAGCCCACAGCCTATCCCTACACAACAATTGAAGCTCTGTAACAGTCACAGTAAATTCTGTGCTCAAATACCACAATGGACACAATGTTCTCAACATCCTTCTCTCCATTCTAATGATGGCTGCCATCATGTCCCTCCAGTATCTCATAGCCTCATACTATTCCAAGGCCATACCAAATCCCTTGCTGCCCTCATGAAACTGAGTAACCACACCAGCAATCATCTAGTGCCAAAGGGAAGCTCAAGACTCAACCCAGATTCTGCCCATGTTCTCAGAACTCCTGATTCCCTGTCTTCCATTCTCCTCCATTATATAACAGAGTATAAAAGGACTTTTTGTTCTTAAAACATTTCTTATAGATGGTGCACTTTCAGGTGTATAATGTCAATTTTCCAGTTCAGTTCTGCAATCACTTATTACTAATCTCATTATCAAAATAAAGCAATGCCAAATGCAGACACAAACCACCTTGAATCAGGATGTGCAAAAAAAAGAAAGAAAGAAAGTAATAGAAAGGAAGAGAAAAGAGAGAAAGAAAAAAAAAAACTTTCAGAGTCTTGTGATTACCTATTGGATCCTTTCACATCCTGCAGATATGGACTTTATCTACAGCATCCTACCACATCTCAGCAGAGTGAGAGAGCTGCCCTGAGCTTCTCAGGAAGAGAGGAGACCGATATTCAGACCATGAAGATTCCATTGCTAGCTGTGGCTCTCTGCTGCTTGGTGTGTGCGGAGAAGAAACCTCTGAAGGTATTGTGGCTACCATGAACTGACAGAGGGCAGGTGATCATGATCTCAGGTGAATGTCCCTTCTACAAGGGCATGAATCTGATTCAACAGAGCTCACCCTTCTGCCTGTGTTTTCATAGCCCAGTAATGATTCTCTTAATATTATTAAATTAGTTTTTACTTGATATGAAGGTGTGAAGAATAAAATACTTTTTCTACATAGCAGATTCCAGGTCAGCCTGGAAGAGACTGAAACCCTACTAAAAAAAAGAATTGTCAGAGATTATATCTTAGAAATCATTTAAAATTCATGCTATAAATGTGATTCCTTCCATATTTTATTTTGGTAAGGTTTTCTATAACTTGCCATGGAATACCTTGCTCTTTTCACTTTTATTTATTTATTTTTATTAATTAGTTTTGTATTCAGCAAATACAGTCAGTTTGGTACCATTATTAGGCTCATCCATGACCTACCCCTTCCCCATTGGCCCCTCCTTGTTGAATTTCCCTGACCAATGTTGGGTTCATTTTTGGTCTGCTTCAGTGCTGAGGTGTTTGGGGCCTCTGAGGCTCTGGGTCTCTGACTTGGTAGGAGTTGATTTTTCTCTATGTTGGTCTCCTTTCCCCTTTTGCTGGTATCTGGTTCATCAGGAAAACAGCATCCTTGTTTGTTTTGCAAATTTTCCTTATGTTCAGCTGGGGCCCTTTTGAGGTATGATGGGGAAAAAGAGAAGCAGATTCTCCAAGGGAGAGTGAGTTAGCACCACTTTTAAAATGATACCATAGAATGGATGAGCACTCATAAATAGAGTTGACTTTCCTTAAATTCCTTTTTCATGTACTATCGCATTTTTAGTATTTCAAGAAGACTGTGAATAGACAATAAAATAAAATATTAAGGAAAAATTTCAAGCACAACTTAAATAAATAAATAGCTAAGGTTAATCATTATGATTGGCCAAAAAATTACATACATTTCCATAAGGTGCAAATACTGCAGTATATCCCTTGGACTTAACCATATTTTCAAGGGAAATTATGACAATGTGCATGAGTTTGAAACTACATCTCCACCCACAAGGATTTGATGCTTATATTTTTACGAGTAAAATCAGGTGCCATGGTCACAATAGATATTGATGAGAAAAGTTAGAGGAATGGCTGATGCTTCTAATTGAACATTCCCTTTTAGTTTTCAGGGAAATATCGCACGGTGTCCATAGCTTCACACAGGTTAATCGCAATAGTAGAGAATGGCCTGTTAAGGATTTACATACGTGAGGTGGAATTTTATGATGCTTATAAGGAAATGTTCCTCACTTTTGATTTGAGGTAAGAAAGATTTTTCTTGTGTGCAAGAAACCAAATGTGGCATTCTGGCTGCTACAAAGGTGACAAATTTCTGGTGGGACACAGAGAACTGCTATGAAAAATTGAGTTGCTGTCCATTCTTGAGAGAACCATGAGGTGTTTGCTTATGCTACATTTCAGTCCCTGCCAGGAGCCAGTTAAAATGCCATGGATAAATCTGAAATGACCAGAGATGCACAGCTCTAGCTGATGTTAATGATTTATATTAACATTTTGAACGTGCTAAGAAAAATATGCTACCTGTCATGCCCATAACATGATAAACTCTAGAAGATCCAGTGGCTTTGCTTGGGAGTTTTTCAATACTTAGCAGAGAAAGCATACTACTTTCTTTTCCAAAATTAATCCATGACTTTGAAAATGACTTCGCATTCTTGAAACTCTTGCCTAACACTCGCAGGTAGTGTGATAATAGGCATATGCCACCACATGCAATTGGATTGGATAAGTCATGAATTAATTATCTGCTAAAATTCTTTAGTGTCATAAATTCTGGGTTACTTTCATAGACCTTACAATCAGGTACATATACATGAATTTATTCACAATTTTTGTTAGCAGAATTATTTATACATTGACTTTAAGCAAATCCAGTGTGAAAAGGAAACACTCCATCTCCAAGAACTTCCTCCAACACTCAAAATAATCACGTGCTTAAATTTGAAGGACATCAGAAGCAAGAAAACTACACCTCACCATTGCATGGCACACACTTACCTAATAATGACCTTCCATAAAGTGATTGAAATTGTTAATATGTTCATGACAGTAGGGACAGTGTCTTACTGCAAAATCATTAACTCTAGAAATAAGAAAATTTCCCCAACTATTTTTGATACATAGAAATTTGAAAGATACCAGGAATCTGACCTCTTTGCTTCCCAATTCAAAAAGTCTATAAGTTGTGGAGATGGTTCTGTGGATAAATTTGTTTAACTCTCAAGCATGAGGAGCTTAGTTTAGCTTGTTAGAATTTAAAAGTCCATAGTTCTGAAAGTCCAGTGCTAGGGAAGCAGAGAAATGTTGACCACAAAGACGTGCCTATTATTTCCCTGAAAGATTCAGTGAGACCCAGGTTCAGCAAGAAAAAACTCAGCATGAGAAATAGGTCAATGAAAAACACAAACAATATTGACAGCAGGCTCACCATTGCACGACCCATAATTAAATTGATATTCTTAAAAGTATGCATGTGCATGATACATACACCTGAAGAAAAAATTGACAATATCAGGACCACACTGGAAAGAACCCTTGTGAGCAGAATTTCAATTGTTTGAAATTGGCTCAGGGATATTTTGCAGAAGAGGGGGCGGAAAGAATGTCAGAGCCACATGTTGGGTCAGGATATGCAGAGACATTTATCGCAATAACTGTGGGCTAACTCCACAAGGCATGACCCATATACCTCAACAAGGAGGGGCCAATGGGGAGGGGGTAGGTCATGGATGAGCCTAATAATGGTACTACACTGCCTGCATTTGCTGAATAGAAAACTAATAAAAAAAATAGAAGGGGAAAAGAAAAAAATTCAAAGACTACTCTCCTCTCTTGTATTAGGGTTTAACGTAAACCAAGATAGTTGCTCAATATTCAAGTGAAATCCAATGCATTAACACTGATATGTAAATTTTTGGAAGGTGACGTTATCAGGTGAGAAAGTATGAGAACAAGATGAACCAAAGATGAAGGATGGCATAAATGTACGGGTACTTGCAGTATGCAGTGGATAAGTATAATTAGGAAATGAGAAAAATAAAACATTGTTCTTAATATGAATGGATGGTACTATTTTCTATGAGTTTGCTTACAAGCGAATATGAGGTATGCTTCTATTTCTTATAAAAAATATTGGTTGAGAATGTTCATTTTTAATTTTTTTCTGACTGTTATAATAAAGTAATATGATTGGAACCCAGAAAGAAAAAAAAATGTTTCACTTTGTTTTTTTTTCTCACAAATTAGTATGTTAGGAAATGTGAAGGATAGTTAGATTATAGATAGATAGATAGATAGATAGATAGATAGACAGACAGACAGACAGACAGACAGACAGATAGATAGATAGATAGATAGATAGATAGATAGATAGAGAAAGAGAGAGACAGAACACAGCAATAGAATGTTACATATGGAATCAGGGTTGGTAACATGCTATTTTCACTTTCCTGGCCTGTACATTTCATACATTACAGATCTTAACACTGTGTTCTAAGTATATACATTCAAAATACAGTTAGAATTGCAAACAAAAAACGTTTCACCAGAGACATAATTATCATACAATTTCTGAATAAATCCATAAAGACGTAGAAACAGTACTGGCAGACAGAAAACTAAAGTGTGAATTTACAGATGTCAATATTGCAGTCTTGGGCTGGAGAAATGGCTTACCAGTTAAGTCATTTGCGTGTGAAACCTAAGGACCGCAGTACATTTCCCCAGGACTGCTCTAAGTCAGATGCACAAGGGGGCATTTGCGTCTAGAGTTCCTTTGCAGTGGTTGGAGGCCCTGGCATGCCTATTCTCTCTTTCTCTCTATCTGCCTCTTCTTGTCTCCTGAAGAAACAAATAAATAATACATCAAAAAAATTCCAGTCTGATCCTCAGCATGAGGAGTGTGGCTGTCATTCCCCAATGCACCTGCACCTAGAATCCAATGTATGAGGCAAGGCTTGGCTGTCTCCATTAAAGGGCAAGGCTTCAGGCCATCATGGGATACAGACACTCCTCTCTGCTAGATGTGTTTCACACACAATCTGCTCCCCCAAAGTTAACCATGCTGACACAGATTCAAATGTACAGAATAATTGCATAAGAACTCTGTCAAGTAAATGAAGACAATGCACAGGGCAATCAGAGCGAGTTTTGCTCTCAGCATATGAACTGTGTATAATCCTTTTTTACTCATTCAGTAGTATGTTGTATATTTTGGATGCCTAATGTATTTCTTATAATTTCCCTATAGGCAGGATGGAGAGTGCCACCGATACAGACTCAAAGCACTGAATTTAATATATCTATTTAGCAATTTTAGTGAGTATCAGATCTTCGTGGGTGACTATGTAAAACCAACTCTAGAGTGCCTTCAGCCTCATGGCCATGTTGTTTACTATCTCTTGATCTGAGCCAGTGTTGAACAGAAACATCTTACCACATGAGAATTTTATTGTTTCTCACACTTCCAGGTCATCCACTTCAAATATGGCCGAAATCAGAAGAGGTTATTGTTTTTAATGCCACTGACTTGTGGACCTTCCATGACCCATATCATACCTCCCCAAGAGTCTGGTTCCGTCATCTTGGTGGGGATTACAGAAGTAGGTATAATGGGTTTCAAAGATCTGTTGGTATTGTCTTTTCATATGAGCCAAGATGCTCACCTATATTCTTACACAGACCATTACACCACTTGACATTCTTAAAACGTTCTGGGCAAAGAAATGATGGACTGCACACATTCAAAATATAAAATGGTGTTTAGCTCTCAATTTCACATGAATGGATTTCTGAGGTCAACAAAAAATTCTGCTACTTGTTACGAATTCTACTTGTAAAATGCTCCGAAAAAGTGGATTATATTTTGCCTATGGAGTTTGGGAAAACCCTTTTCTCACATGGTTCTCATTGTGGGATTACCCAATTGTTGCATGGCCAAAAGGCATAGACATTTACTTTCAGATGTAGGAAACATATTAGAGCCTGTTGACATCAACTATGACCTTACAAATTTTAGTTTACAATGAATATTGGCAATTATTCTTTAAGTAATATAGAATTTAAATAGTGACATTGGTGTGTTTCCACTCTACTATAGTGGATAAAAACACAAATGACATAAAAACTAACACTGTTTTCACTCACAGTTGTAAAAGCAAGGCAAAGTCCTCCTAATGCAAACTCATACAGAGACCCCAGGATTTATGATTTACATCACATTGTAAGGTTGTCCTATGGGATTTGATGTGATCAATACATGACAGTTTATGTCCTCCATGATTTCAAGCTGTTGCATGTTCTTGATTACAATTTATGGGAAATCCATGGACTGATGAAATGACTGCAATTTTATTCAGTATTGACAATGTACCCATAGGTACTTTGATCATTCATATAAAATGTCAGCATTTAGAGTTAATATTGTCCAACAAAATTCTCTCTGTTTCCTTCTCAATATTTCATTCTAAAATGAATGAATGAATGAATGAATCAATCAATCAATTTTTTTTGAGAAGTGTTTTGAAATAGGGGCTGATCTTGAATTCACTATGTACTCTCAGTACAGCCTTTAACTCACAACAGTCCTCCTATTTCTTCCTCCTGAGTGTTGGAATTAAAGGCATGCACTACCATGCCCAGCCTAATAAATAAATATTTTTAAATAAGTAAATAAATATTTTTAAAGAGAGCTGGTGAGATGGGTCAGAGGTTAAGGAACTTCAAAGCCCAAGGACCAAAGTTTAGTTACTCAGTGCCCACTCAAAGCCAGATTCAGAGTGTACGGGGTACATCTGGAGCTCATTTGCAATGGTTGGAAGACCTAGCTTGACCATTCTCAACCACCCTCTCTCTCTCTCACTCTCTCTCCTTTCATCCCTCTCTCTACCTCTTTCACCCACTCTGCTAAAATATATAAATAAATATATTTTTAAGTATCCACTATCTAGCCATAGTTTTTCAAGTTTGGGTCATTAGTTAATGCAGTTCCAGTATAGGTTTTTTAAGGCAAACCAACAAAATGGCCACATATTTCCTTTTCTGGATATATCTACTATGTTTTTATCAAAGCTTAATCTGCATATAATTTTTTAAAAAATATTATTATATGAAGACTATGTTCTACCCAGACCCTTATTAAGTGACTAATGTAGTTAATCTATTCCAGTAAGGTCATCCCAACTTTCATTCATATCACTGCTGTTCTTAGACACTCAGCAATTAAGACTTTTATTAATTTTTTTAATTTATTTACTAAAGAGGGAAAGATGATATGGGAACTCCAGCATCTCTAGTCACTCCAAAGAAACTCCAGATGCATGCACCAATTTCTACACCTCTCTGATGAGGATACTGGGGAATAGAACCTGAGTACTCAGGTCTCAAAGGCAAGTGTGTTAACCACTAAGCCATCTCTTCTGCCCATTAGTTAGATTTCAAATGACCCTAATTTGAATGTGATGCAACCAAATAATTGCTCATGTGCCTGGAATTAACCACCTGGACTTAAAATTACCTCAATACATCCTACAATTATTAATCTTCATAACTTTTTTTAGTAGGATATTTGGCGTATGTTGAATTAGAGACAGTTTTTATTTACGATGAGGTGGTTGAAGTGGTAAATTTACTAAAATTGGAATGATACAGATTAGATCACCATGGCCCCTGTTTAAGAGTGGCAAACAAACTCTTGAAGCGGTCCATATTTTACTTATTTTTTTTATTCATTTGAAAGAGAAAGAGGAGAAAGAGAGAGAGAGAGAATTAGCATCCCAGGGACTCCAACTACTGCAAAGTCCAAATACATGTGCCAGCTCGTTCATTTGGCCTAAGTGTATCCTAGGAAATCAAACCATGGTTCTTTGGCTTTGCAGATGAATGTCTTTACCACTAAGCCATCTTTTCTACTCATGTGTTTCACATTTTAAATAAAAAAAATAGACATATCAAATTAGTAGAAGATATGGTACTGTTGTCTAATCTTGAAAACATATTTCTTCTCAGTCCCAAAGGTGAATTACTTCTCAGTGGATTTTGTCTCAACCAATTCAATGATATTACATTTTCACTATTTTTATGATCAATATAACCATCAAGATGTGTTTGTAGTTTTGTGTAAGTATTCAGTTTGATTATGTTTTGGGGATGTTTTGGTACTTTGGAGATGAGTTATGAGATGTGTATGCATTTTTTCATGATCTAACCTGGTATAGGAATGTGTTCACATGTGTCTTAAAACCTTACCATAACTTGAGGTGGGCATTGTGGCACACACCTTTAATCCCAGCACTCTGGAGGCAGAGGTACTGAGTTCTAGGCACCCTGAGACTACATATTGAATTTCAGGTGTGCCTGGATTAGAAAGGGTTCTTAAGTTCAAAAACAAACAAAACAAAAAGAAGAGAAAACCTTACCACAACTTTATAAAGCATAGGTAATTCTCTGTTTCATTGGTTACTTTCTGTGTATTTTTGCATCAGTGCCTCTCTGTAACTCATAATTATGTGAATCATGCTGTATACTCCACTTTTGAAACAAAATTATAGCCACTCTTCTTGTACAGACATCCACATAAAGATTGAAGGATCTCACCCCCAAGTAAGACTCAGAATACTCCACATACATATTTACACACACACACACACACACACACGCACGCACACACCATGAATATAACAATGTCCCAAACTCATTCTCACACTGAAGATCAGGACGATGTGTGAGGTCATGATTGAGCATTGTATGATGGAGGCCTTCAATATTATCACCTAACATAGGAAAGGATGTTGGACTGGGACAAGAAAAAAGTAGTGGCATCATTTTATGTTTTCTGATGTGAACGTCACATCTGTTCTATAATGGAACTAAATTTTATTCTGTCAAACTTGATGTTAAGTTTTTCACTTTGCATTTTCTTTTGTTTGTTGTTCACAAAAAGAGATTCAGAAAATAGGGAAATTTAGGAGGAGGGAGAGCAAGGGGGATAATGCCAGGGAATATTGTGTGTATGTGTGGAAATTGACTATAAAACTTTTAGAAACTCTATAGTATATAACCCATGGACTATGTGAGCTCTTTAGTGATTTCCCCTTTCATTTATTTTGTTACATAAAGAGTAGAGAGTAGATTCCATAACATAGACTGGGACACAATAGAAACAGTGTCATTGACACACTCAGATCCAATCATCACAAATTTCCAAATGTGCTTTACAGCGTTCCTTACCTTTTGAAGTAAAAATATGAGAGACAAAATTACTTTCATGCCATTTTTCCAAAATCTAGAAAAATGACATAAACCTGAATGTATGAATTGATCTCCAATTAAGTTGTCCTTGCTGGGTTACATTACCAACATAAGGGGGATAATGAACAGAAAGCATGATGTGCCATTGGGAAAATAAAGCTTGATCAACCTATGGTTTATAAAGTAGGATGGGTTTTGTGTTTAGAAAGGAATCTAATAGCCATATTTTCTGACTTCTATTCCATAAAACTCAGCAAAATGCCACATTATCAGTGAAGAGACACAGAAAGAGTATAACAAGATTATTAGTGACAAGCAAATTGCAACTCAAAATATCCTGGATGTCACCAAGACAGGTGAATCACTCTTGGGCTATCATGGGAAAATAAAGATTAAAGAATCTCTGTCATCCTCTGATGGCCATTTCTCATTCAGAATACTTATGATTAAAGATTTCTCATTTATGAAGTGAATGTAATACCACTTTATCCTCTTTTTTGTATTTTACAGACACATGTCCAAAATGGAGATATTGACTGTGTAAGTAGAAACATGGCTCTCACAACTATTCAAATGTTCAAGCTAAATAGCATTTGAAGTCAATTCAATCTTAAAAACAAAACCTATTAATACAGGGCTGGAGAGATGGCTTAGCAGTTAAGCACTTCCCTGTGAAGTCTAAGAACCCAGGTTTGAGGCTCGATTCCACAGGACCCATGTTAACCAGATGCACAAGGGGGCGAAAAAGATCTGGAATTCGTTTGCAATGGCTGGAGGCCCTGACACGCCCATTCTCTCTATCTTACTCTTTCTCTCTCTGTCTGTAGCTCTCAAATAAATAAATAAAAATAATTTTAAAAAATTATTAATACAAAAACATGAAATAAATGGTGCATTAGTGAAATATTTATAATTAATGTAATGTGAAATTAGTCCTGTTTAAATAGTGATTTTCATTAAATGAAGAAAAAAATTAATTAATTTAATAAAAATGAAATCTGAAATGATTATTAGGCATTTTAATACTCCTTTGAATGTAGACATCACATTGACAGCATATTTACAATAATTCAATGAGGCTCATCATCGCCATGCATGGCCTAGAGGTGTGACTTGGACATCACTATATACACAGAATCTCACACTTCTATCATGACAAGAAAAGTCATGTGAAGTAGTAGACCCTGGAAAATATGCCAGCATAAACGTACTTGATAACCCAAAGACAGTGCCCTTTGGTGTTAGTTTTTATTCATGAGAATACATTCATTCATATTGCCCATGTTCAAACAACACCCATATGATTTTCTTTATACCCTGACACTGATGATGTTCTCAATATCCCCTCACATCCATGTAAATAACCATCACTTATAATTCCCCAGGTTATAAGAAGATTCACATTGCTTGCAGCAAGTAGGTCTCTATGGAAGCAGAATCAAAAACTACAGACTTGGGCTGGAGAGATGGCTTAGCGGTTAAGCACTTGCCTGTGAAGCCTAAGGACCCCAGTTCGAGGCTCGGTTCCCCAGGTCCCACGTTAGCCAGATGCACAAGGGGCGCACGCGTCTGGAGTTCGTTTGCAGTGGCTGGAAGCCCTGGCGCGCCCATTCTCTCTCTCTCCCTCTATCTGTCTTTCTCTCTGTGTCTGTCGCTCTCAAATAAATAAATAATAAAAAAACTACAGACTTGTAATCATCTTTCATTCCAGATTGTACTCATGTTTGAGTATTTCTGATCCTTCACCCAGTCTGCCCTGTCCATGTATTTCCCATTGCTGATTTTAGTATTAGTAGCTCCCTCTGAGATTAAATGAATTGATTTCTTATAACTGTCAATGCACGCTGAATAAAAAGTTTATTACTGGAACTTAGATGATCTGGCCCCACCTCATAGTCCTTATCACACTTTGGATACATTTCTTTTGTCTTTTTCATTTTAGAAAAGCCACAATTGGTGGTGGAGAAATAAGAGGTAAAATCAAGTCAATTTGAAGTAGAAAAAATGTGCAAAATTTTGAATAAATAGTATTGCCTGTGTTTTGTCACATTTATTATTGAAAAATCAGGAAGTATATGGATTATATGACAAAGAGGTTAATAGTTAGCATGTTACTGAATCCCGAAAAGTGAGCTGAGATCTGGTAATTGTTGTCCATGCCTCTAGTCCCAGCACTTGGGTTGCAGAGGGCGGAGGAGTGCCATGACTGCAAGGCCAGGCTGAGAGTACATAGTGAATTCCATGTCAGCCTACAATACAGTGAGTCACTACCTCAAAAACCACCACCACCAACCAACTAGAGACAACTCACCAAGGAGGATTGAACTTCTACCTCAGATTTCACATATATTCACTTCATTCTCTACAGCAAAATGTAAAATATTCCTGAGAGACAAACGAAAAGTTGCCAATGTCTTACCACTCATCATAAACTTGAGGATGTACATATCTACATTGGTTTCTTTACATATCATGATCACACAGGATTTTTTTTAAGCATTGACATCAGATTTACTAGCAATATTAAGACACAAAGAAAAATGGAAGCAGAAATTTACAAAAGTTTAATTTATGAAAACCATGCTATTTTGTACCAAAAAAAAATTTTTTTTTAAAGCCAACCAATAAGAATTAGGTCCAGGAAAATTTGTAGTGAAGTATTTATGAAAGAAATAAACATTCTTAAAAGTGTGGAAATCCATTAGATAGTGTGTAATTCATGAGATTAGAAGAATAAAAACTTAATCATCTGCATATGTGTAAAAACCATGTGGGTCCACATATCTTGGTTTTCCCACTGCTGGTGGTACAGATGTAAGAGGAATTCTGGAACTCATCAGAGAGTCCAGCTACCTAACTGTATATTTCACTTCCACAGGGACAGACCCTTTGTCTAAAACCAAGCAAAACACTAGATTGCTTCTTAAAATAATCCTAGTTTGCTCTATTACAATCACATACATGAAGAAACAATGCATGTATGCCAATAGTACACACAAACAAATACAAGTTCTTCTCTAACAAGCTTCCCTAGCTCTCAATTCCATTGATTCTGAAAAAGTGAACAATGAACACAAATACAGTCCTTAGACAGGTATATATATATATATATATATATATATATATATATATATATATATATATAATGATATATATATATATATATCATTGTAGAAATTAACAAATGGTCCTAAATATAAAGCATGCATTATTCTCATATAACATATTCAAAACAAAAAATGACTAGCTCTGAAAACGAGGAGACAAAAATAAATGATGTAATTAGAACTTCCTTGTGATAAACAACATGTAAACATGAGATATTTATTAATACAAAGAGCTATTTAACAAACTGTTAGTCTGTATAAGAAAAATAATTCAGTGTACACAACCAATAAACACAAACCTCTGTGCGCTTCAAGCTTATCAAGGATAAGGAAGTATTAGAAAACTGTAGATTTTTAAATGTTACCAAGACTGAATTGGCTAAAGAAAATCTTTGTTAAAGCAAAGGTAAGAGTTTCCTTCAGTGCTGAAATATAGAAAATTCTATCAAAAAATTATTTTCAGGCTGAAGAGATGGCTTTGTAGTTAAGGTGCTCTCTGTGAACCCTAAGAACTACTATTTGAATCTCCAGGTCCCATGTACCCAGATGCACAGTGATGCAAGCATGCAATCTTGATCATGCACCACAACGCACCACACATGTCTTGAGGTCGTTAGCAGGAGCTGAGGGCCCTGGTGTGTCCATTCCCTCCCTCTCTTTCTCTCTTTTTGCCTTTCTCTGTCTCTCTTTAAAAAAAAAATCATTTAAACAGTGGTTATTTTTGTCATTTACTCTAAATGACATAAAAAAGATATAAACTGTGTAATATCTTTAAACTAGTTACCGTTTTTATGACACAAATATCAGGAAGAAATGTGAAAAAAGAAATCTGTATGTCAATAACATTGATGAACATACATGAATACTGAGAACTCAATGAACTTTCAGTAGCAAGTGGAGTATTTGATTCAGTGGGAAATATCCTTAGTATACTCTGAAGAGAAAGGGAATATATGCTTTTTCCTTTAGAAACTAGTATAGTAGTCTCTGAACAGTAAGTCCTGGAAGTACCCTCTGTAATTAATAGCCTTAACAAAAATCTTGATAAAGACGTGTACAGATTACCCTCATTGAGAAACAGACTTTGTAACTCAAAAATGCACCAGTAGAAATGCTACCATTAAGAATTAGATTTTTAGCTTCTGGTTAAGATGGCGGCATAGCAGCCACACAAAAGCAGCCTAGGGAAGAAAAGGCCAAAGAAAACCCAGGAAAATACACACATTTACTAAAAAGTGAGGTGTATGAGAAATTAAAATGGCAGCAGAGAAGTAGGAGTGTCCCAGAGCATCCAGAACCCACACAAGCAGGCCGAAGCAGCTCCGGCAGTGGCGCCTCGGCTTCAGCAGTAGAAAAGAAAGATTTCAAAAAAAAATTATGGTAAATATGTTCAAAGAAATCAAAGAACAAATCAAAGGAATGAAAGAGGAAATCAAAAGAATCAAAGAAGATGCAGGACACCAATTTAATGAAATAAAGAAGGCAATACAAGACGTAAATAAGGAAATAGAAATAATAAAGAAAAACCAGTCAGAATTACTAGCAATGAAGAACACAGATAATGAAATAAAAATCTCTGTAGAATATGTCACCAGTAGAATGGATGAAGGACAGGATAGAATATCTAAGCTAGAAGACCAGGTGGCAGATCTGATGCAGTCCAACAAAAAGAAAGACAAACTAATAGAAAAGTATGAGTGGGAATTTCAAGATATTTGGGACACTATGAAAAGATCAAACATAAGAATTCAGGGCATAGTAGAAGGAGAAGAATCTCACTCCAAAGGCATAGTAGGCATCCTCAACAAAATCATAGAAGAAAACTTCCCCCAAATTGGAAAACAGGTGTCAGTGCAGATATAGGAAGCTATTAGAACACCAGAGAAAACTTGGAAAGAAGCTTTACTTGACATATTATAATCAAACTACCAAACACACAATCCAAAGAAAAATATTGAAAGCAGATAGAGAGAAAAATCAAGTTACCTACAAAAGCAAGCCCATCAGGATTACAGCAGATTATTCAACACAAACTTTTAAAGCCAGAAGGGCTTGGAGTGATGTATTCCAAGTTCTGAAAGATAACAACTGTCAACCACGGTTACTTTATCCTGCAAAGTTATCCATTCAAATAGATGGAGAAATAAGGACATTCCATGACAAAAGCAGGTTAAAGGAGTATTTGAAGACAAAACCAGCTCTACAGAAAATACTTGAAAGAATCCACCATGCCGAAGAGAAGGAAAAGCACATATATAAGCAACCTAGGAAAAACAAGCAATACTCAAATACTAATTAACACAAGAGAACAAAGGTAGAACCGGAACCACAAAAAAAATGGCAAACATAAATACATACCTTTCAACAATATCACTTAATATCAATTGCCTCAAGGCCCCAACCAAAAGACATAGGTTTGCAGACTGGGTAAAAAGGAGGATCCTACAATTTGTTGTCTCCAAGAAACTCACCTTTCTAGAAAGGATAGACATTATCTTAGGGTGAAAAGTTGGAAAACAGTGTTTCAAGCAAATGGGCCTAGAAAACAAGCAGGGGTTGCTATCCTAATATCTGACAAGTCAGACTTCAGTCCAAGGTTAGTCAAGAAAGATAAGGACGATCACTTTATACTGATTAAGGGCACACTCCAACCGGAGGATATTACAATCCTAAACATATATGCACCTAACACACCGGCACCCAAATTCATCAAACAAACATTATTAGAACTAAGGTCACAGATAACACCAAACACAGTGGTAGTGGGTGACTTCAACAACCCATTCTCATTAATTGACAGGTCATCCAAGGAGAAAATAAACAGAGAGGCATCTGGACTAAACGAGGTAGTAGGAAAGGACCTAACATATATACAGGACATTTCATGAAATGCTGCAGAATATACATTCTTTACAGCAGCACATGGAACATTCTCTAAAATAGACCATATTGCCAGGTGTGGTGGTGCACGACTTTAATTGCAACACTCGGGAGGCAGAGGTAGGATCTCAGAGAGTTTGAGGCCACATTGAGACTACAGAGTGAATTCCAAGTCAGCCTGAGCTAGAGTGAGACCCTACCTCAAAAAAACAAAAAAGAAAAAGAAAAAAGAAAAATAGACCATATATTAGGACACAAAGCAAATATTAACAAATATAGGAAAATTGAAATAATTCTTTTATTTATTTATTTATTTATTTATTTATTTATTTATTTATTTATTTATTTATTTGAGAGCAACAGACACAGAGAGAAAGACAGATAGAGGGAGAGAGAGAGAATGGGCGCGCCAAGGCTTCCAGCCTCTGCAAACGAATTCCAGACGCGTGCGCCCCCTTGTGCATCTGGCTAACGTGGGACCTGGGGAGCCGAGCCTCGAACCGGGGTCCTTAGGCTTCACAGGCAAGTGCTTAACCGCTCAGCCATCTCTCCAGCCCGAAATAATTCTTTACACTCTATCTGACCACAGTGGATTGAAACTACAAATCAATAGCAAGAAAGGCTATAGAGCATACACAAAATCATGGAAACTAAACAATACACTACGAAATGATGAATGGTTCAATGAAGAAATCAAAAAAATTTTCAGAGTCAAAAGATAATGAGAACACAACATACAAAAATCTCTGGGACACAATGAAGGCAGTCCTAAGAGGTAATATTATAGCTTTAAGTGCCTATATTTAGACATTAGAAAGGTCACAAGTAAACGACCTAATGCTTCACCTTAAAGCCTTGGAAAAAGAAGAACAAGGCAAACCAAAAATCAGTAGACGGGAAGAAATAATAAAGATTAGGGCAGAAATTAATGAAATAGAAACAACAGCAACAAAAACAATCCAAAGAATTAATGAAACAAAGTGGTGGTGATTTGAAAGGATAAACAAGATTGATAAACCCTTAGCAAAGCTGACCAAAAGAGAGACACAAATTAATAAAATTAGAGATGAGAAAGGTAACATCACAACAGACGCCAGACAAATTAAAAAAAAAAAAAAACAGAGGTACATACTATAAAAGCCTATACTCCACAAAGTATGAAAACCAGAAAGTAATGGATGAGTTCCTTGATTTATATGACCTGCCAAATTAAATCAAGATGAGATTAATCACCTAAATAGACCTATAAGATGTATGGGGATCCGAACAGTTATCAAAAGTCTCCCAACTAAAAAATGCCCAGGCCCAGATGGATTCACTGCTGAATTTTACCAGACCTTCAAGGAAGAGCTAACACCATTGCTTCTTAAGCTTTTCCAGGAAATAGAAAAAGAAGGAATTCTACCAAACTCCTTCTATGAAGCTAGCATCACCCTGATACCAAAACCAGACAAAGACAGAAAAAAAAGAAAATTACAGACAAATATCCCTCATAAACATAGATGGAAAAATTCTCAACAAAGTATTGGGAAACAGAATACAAGAATACATCAGAAAGATCATTCACTCTGACCTAGTAGGCTTTATCCCAGAGTTGCAGGGATGGTTCAATATACACAAATCTATAAATGTAATACATTACATAAACGGGTTGAAGGACAAAAATCACATGATCATCTCATTAGAGGCAGAGAAAGAGTTTGACAAAATCCAACATCCCTTCATGATAAAAGTCCTACAGAGACTGGGAATAGAAGGAACACATCTCAATATAATGAAGGCTATTTATGACAAGCCTACAGCCAACATATTACTTAATGAGGAAAAACTGGAAGCTTTTAAACTAAAATCAGGAAGAAGACAAGGGTGTCCACTGTCCTGACTTTTATTTAATATAGTTATGGAAGTCTTAGCCATAGCAATAAGACAAGAGACACACATATAAGGGATACAAATTGGAAAGGAAGAGATCAAGTTATCATTATTTGCAGATGACATCATTCTATACATAAAGGACCCTAAAAACTCTACTAGCAAACTGTTAGAGCTGATAAAAACGTACAGCCATGTAGCAGGATACAAAATAAATACACAGAAATCAGTAGCCTTCATATATGCTAACAACAAACACAGAGAGCAGGAAATCAGAGAATCACTCCCATTCACAATTGCACCCCCCCAAAAATAAAGCACCTTGGAATGAACCTAGCCAAGGAAATAAAGTATCCCTACAATGAGAACTTTAAAACAGTGAAGCAACAAATTGCAGAAGATACTAGGAAGTGGAAAAAATCCTTTGTTCCTGGATTGGAAGCATCAATATTGTGAAAATGACAATCTTACCAAAAGCAATCTACACATTTAATGCAATCCCCATCAAAATCCCAATGGCATTCTTCATGGAAATAGAAAAAACAATCCAAAATTTCATTTGGAATCACAAAAAACCTTGAATATCTAAAATCATACTGAGCAACAAAAATAAGGCTGGTGGTATCACCATACCTTATTTTAACCTATACTACAGAGCCATAGTAACAAAAACAGCGTGGTACTGGCACAAAAGCAGACATTTAGATCAATGGAACAGAATAGAGGACCCGTATGTAAGCCCAGGTAGCTATAGCCACCTGATATTTGATAAAAATGACAAAAATACAAATTGGAGAAAAGACAGCCTCTTTAGCAAATGGTGTTGGGAAAACTGGATATGTTTCTGTAGAAAGATGAAAATACATCCTTCTATCTCTCCATGAACAAGAATTACGTCCAAATGGATTAAAGACCTTAACATCAGACTGGAAACTCTAAGACTGCTAGAGGAAAAAGTAGGGGAAACCCTTCAACATATTGGTCTTGGCAAAGACTTCCTGAATACAACCCCAATTGCTCAGGCACTAAAACCACAGATTAACCACTGGGACCTCATGAAATTACAAAGATTTTGCACTGCAAAGGACACAGTGAAAAAAGCAAAGAGGCAACCTACAGAATGGGAAAAAATCTTCGCCAGCTATATATCTGATAGAGGATTAATATCTAGGATATACAAAGAACTCAAAAAGCTAAATAATAAGAAATCAAACAAGCCAATCAAAAATGGACTATGGAGCTAAATAGAGCATTCTCAAAGGAAGAAATACGAATGGCATATAAGCATCTAAAAAAATGTTCTACGTCACTAGTCATCAGGGAAATGCAGATTAAAACTACATTGAGATTCCATCTCACTCCTGTCAGATTGGCCACCATCATGAAAACAAATGATCATAAATGTTGGCGGGGATGTGGAAAAAAAGGAACCCTTCTGCACTGCTGGTGGGAATGCAATCTGGTCCAGCCATTGTGGAAAACAGTGTGGAGGTTCCTAAAGCAGCTAGAGATTGATCTACCATATGACCCAGCTATAGCACTCCTAGGCATACATCCAAAGGACTCATCTCATTTCCTTAGAAGTACGTGCTCAACCATGTTTATTGCTGCTCAATTCGTAATAGCTGGGAAATGGAACCAGCCTAGATGTCCCTCAACAGATGAGTGGATAATGAAGATGTGGCACATTTATACAATGGAGTTCTACTCAGTGGTAAAGAAAAATGAAGTTATGAAATTTGCAGAAAAATGGAAGGACCTGGAAAGTATTATACTAAGTGAGGTAACCCAGGCCCAGAAAGCCAAGAGCGCCACCTGTTCTCCCTCATATGTGGATCCTAGCTACAGATGATTGGGCTTCTGTGTGAGAAGGAAAAAACTCAGTAGCAGAGGCCAGTATGTGTAAAAAGGAGACATAAAGGGAAGAGAAAGGAAGGGAGGAGGATACTTGATACGTTGGTATTGAATATATGTAAGTAGAATGTTTGAGATGGTGTGGGGATATAATGGAGAATGGAATTTTAAAGGGGAAAGCCGGGGGAGGGGGGAAGGGTATTACCATATAATATTTTTTATAATCATGGAAAATGTTAATAAAAATTGAGAAAAAATTAAAAAACAGTTAAATTTTTTTCTTTCTTGTTTTTATTTTGAGATAATCTCTGCACACTTTTTATGTGAGAGAGTGAGAGAAAGCATGAGACATAATTGGCATACCAAGGATTCAGGCATTTTATTCCAGATAAATATGCCACCTTGGTGGCAGGTGAGATCTTGTGCTCATGCATCACCTCGTGTGGCCGGTTAGTTGGAATCTGAAGAGTCAAATGTACCCTTATGCTTTGCAGTGAAGTATTTAAAGTGCTAAGCTATCTCTTCAGCCTGATAATTAATTATTTAGATTCTACCAGCATGTGTATAAATGGCCCTAATTGAGTAAAGATCCAGTGTATATTAAGAGCAAGTACATAATTTTCATTGAAAAATAGCCTTAATAGACTTTGAGCAGAAATCAAAAGAATGTCCATCATTTAGGTGTAAACTTAGTTATCCATGACTAACAAGAACAAGTACACAGCAGGAGAAATCCATTTCATCGAGTGGTGAGAAAGTTTTGATATTGTCATCATTCAGAAATGGTGTTATTTGACTGTAAAGGCAATTGTAGCAATTGCCAAAGTAGTTAATCTCTGTATTCAATGACCAGCAGTTGTATGAATCACTTGCACTCAGGAATATCCATAGTAGACTAAAAATAAAAATAAAAAGTGTATGAATGACCCTCATAGAGTCACAGACTTATTAAACAATGACCATCAAAAATAAGAATTTAGGATTGCTTCTAGGTAAGATGGCAGCTGAGGAACCACACCAAATCAGCCTAAGGATGGATTTAAGTAAAACCCCACCAAAATACACCCTTCCTCTGAACAGAGAAGGAGTATAAGTTATTCTCAGACACAGCGGAGAAGCCAGAGACACCATGACCCACAATAAAGGAGGAAAATGGCCAGAGACACCCTGAGGCAATCCTGGTACATTCCTGGTGTGTCAAGCAGCAGTAGCAACTGCAGAGACCAAGCAACAGATTTTTCAACTCCATCAGCTCTCTTGCAAAGTTAAGGAATCTGAAGGAAAGAGAGCTGAGATCAACTAAAGTGCTACTGAAAATTCAAGAAACTCCAGAACTCTGAACTCTCCCATCCCACATCATCAGATAAGTAGAACACAAACATGAAATGAATTCAGGATGCAAAAGTTGCCACAATATGGTAGAAGAAACTCAAAGAATCAAGACAATACAATTCCACGAAAAACAATCAATCCATCAGAAATGATCACCAATGAGACTGTTTTAGATGAAATGCCTGAAAAAGATTTCAAGAAGATGATGGCATGTATGCTCAAAGAAATCAGAGAAGAAATGAAGGTAAGCAAAGTAGAAAACAAAAGAATTAAAGAAAACAAACTTCTGAAAGAGAACACAGGAAATCAGCTTAATTAAATAAAGAGGTTATTATGAGACATGAATAAGGTAGTAGAAATACTGAAGAAAAACCAGGCTGAAATCCTGACCCTGAAGAATACAGTCAATCAGATAAACATCTCAGTGGAAAGTCTCTCTGTTAGAATGGATGAAGGAGAGAACAGAATATCTAAAATAGAAGACCATGTGGCAGATCTAATACAGTCCAACAAAGAGAAATACAAACTAATAGCAAAGAATAAATGGAAATTTCAAGATATCTGGGACACTATGAAAAGATCAAACATAAGAATTCATTGTAGAACAGAAGGAGAAGAATTCCAATCCAGAGGCTTAGTAGGTGTTTTCAACAAAATCATAGACTGAAATTTTCCTCAAATTGGGAAAGAAATGCCAACACAGATATGAGAAGATTTTAGAACACCAAACAGGCAAAATCTGGAAAAAACCTCTCCATTCCATGTTATAATTAAACTACTAAACACAGAAACCAATAAAAATATATTGACAACACTTAGAGAGAAGAAGCAAGTCGCCTACAAAGACAAGCCCATCAGAATAACTGCAGATTAATCAACACAACTTTAAAAGCCAGAAGGGCTTGAAATGATATCTTCCAAGTTCTGAAAGATAATGACTGTCAACCAAATTAACTTTCTCCTGCAAAGATATTTTTCCCAATTGATGGGGATTTAAGGCCATTCCACAACAAAAACAGGCTAAAGGATCTTATGACAACTAAACCAGCTCTATGGAAAATACTTGAAGGAATTCTTAGTGCCAAAGAGAAAGCAAAACACACACAGGATGAAATAGGAAAAAAATAAACCACACTGAAATAACAGTTAAAACAAATGAGTAAAGGGAAAACAGGAAACACTACAAACAAAAAGAAGAATGGTAGAAATAAATGCATAATTTCCAATAATAACTATTAATATCAATGGCCTCAATGCACCATCCAAAAGACACAGGCTTGCAGACTGGATTGAAAGCAGGATCTGGCCTTTTGTTGCCTCCAGGAAATTCATCTCTCAATAAAAGATATATGCTGCCTTATGATGAAAGGGTAGATAATGATATTTCAAGCACACGGGCCTAGGAAACAAGCAGGAGGTGGTATCCTAATATTTGACAGCATAGACTTCAAACTAACATTACTGAGTAAAAGATAAAGAAGGTCATTTTATACTTATTAAAGGAACACTCCAGCAGAAGGGCATTACAATTCAAAACATGGAGAAATCAAGTTGTTGCTGACCAGAAAACATTCTCCATTGTAGCAAAGCCAAGTGAAAGCTGGAAAAAGCTGCACTGTATGCAGTCTAATGGGAGATAGAAGTCATGAGAAGTGAAAACTGTGGATATTGGAAACCTCACGTTTGGCCATACAGACCAAATGACTGAATGAGTGCAATAGTGGCATGTCTGCTCTGAGAAACCAACTGCTCTCTAATTGGACTGAAGGCCCACTCTATGGGAGAGAGTACATGCCTCTGTTACTGAAAACCTAATCAAAAGGGGAGATCATGGGCCTTAGGAGTATAAAGCCTGCTCTTATCTGGGTAAGTGCATATATTACTCTCACCAAATTGCCCTGAAAGCACTACATTTATTGTTCATACTGATGTATCAATGCTACTCTTACTTCTGGTTAGAGAAGTTTCTGTTTTCAGATGGTGTTGACCACTGGGATGATCCCAAAGGCAACATAGTGCTGAGATGAAGTGGCAGGATAGTGGAATGTAGAGCACTAAAACATCGCCATCTGAAAAGAGAAGCCTGTCTGGCTTGCTGTAATCTGAACTTCATGTCAGAATTACATCATGAAGAAAAGCCTTGATATGGATGGAAAGATGGTTCAGCAGTTAAGGTGCTTTTCTGTGAATCCTAACACAAAGGTTCAAATCCTCAGTACCCATGTAAGCCACATGCACAGGATTGTACATGAATCTTGATTATTTGATTGCAGTGACTAGAAGGCCATGGAACAGTCATTCTGTCTCTCTCTTTCTCTGTATTTATTTATCTGTATCTAGTCTATATCTATCTATCTACATATTTAAAACTGTGTGTGTGTCATTCTCCCTACTACTTTCCTCCTCTAATAAATGAATAAAATATATATCAAAAAAAAAATCTTAATTACTGGAGAGATGACTCTCAGGGAATAAGACACTTTGTTCCAAAGCCTAAAGGCTCACTTTGGACTCCATTGTGCCCCAGTAAAGCCAGAAAGATGCAGAGTGCTAAGCATATTTGTAGTTTGTATATTGCATCAGGAGGGTTTTGTTCTTCCCACTCTTTCTTTGTCTGTCTGTCTGCACATAAATATATAAATAATAAGGCTTTTAATATGTTTTGCCAGGCACCCTGAAATTGACATAGTACAGCATTAAAAAAATATGTAGGAATCATCATCATTGAGAAATATACTTAGTA
>NC_005314.1:0-16546 GCF_020740685.1 Jaculus jaculus
GTTAATGTAGCTTAAATAAAAGCAAAGCGCTGAAAATGCTTAGATGGACTCTAAGTCCCACTAACACATAAAAGGTTTGGTCCTGGCCTTTTCATTAGTTTTTAGTAAACTTACACATGCAAGCCTCCCCATACCAGTGAGAATACCCTTAAGTATCTAAAATGATTGTAAGGAGTAGGTATCAAGCACACTAGCGTTGCTCAAGACACCTTGCTTAGCCACACCCCCACGGGAAACAGCAGTGATAAAAATTAGGCAATGAACGAAAGTTTGACCTAGTTATACTATTCAGGGTTGGTCAATTTCGTGCCAGCCACCGCGGTCATACGATTAACCCACATTAATGAATTCACGGCGTAAAGCGTGTTTAGAGAACCCCCCCCCCCCCCCCCAATAAGGCTAAACTCCGACTAATATGTAGAAATTCATAGTCTGAAGTAAAATAAACTACAAAAGTGGTCTTAAAATTCTTGAAGACACGATAGCTAGGGGACAAACTGGGATTAGATACCCCATTATGCCTAGCCCTAAACAGAGATAGCCAACTAATAAGGCTACCCGCCAGAGAACTACTAGCAACTGCTTAAAACTCAAAGGACTTGGCGGTACTTTATATCCACCTAGAGGAGCCTGTTCTATAACCGATACACCCCGTTCTACCTCACCACTTCTTGCTAATTCAGCCTGTATACCGCCATCTTCAGCGAACCCTTATAGGGAAAAAAAAGTAAGCTCAATAATTACCCATAAAAACGTTAGGTCAAGGTGTAGCTTATGAAGTGGAAAGCAATGGGCTACATTTTCTCTCTCGAGAACATAACGATACCCTTCTTGAAACAGAAGGAATAAGGAGGATTTAGTAGTAAATTAAGAGTAGAGTGCTTAATTGAATAGTGCAATGAAGTACGCACACACCGCCCGTCACCCTCCTCAAATACTCTTTCGAAAATCTTTCCCTAATCTTATGAAAACCTGTATGAGAGGAGATAAGTCGTAACATGGTAAGCATACTGGAAAGTGTGCTTGGATGAATCAAAACGTAGCTTAACAAAAGCACCTGGCTTACACCCAGGAGATTTCCCTTCAAAAGGAACGTTTTGAACTACTCCTAGCCCAATAAACTAATCAATTTAACTATATTTACTGATTAATCAAACCATTTACCTCGAGTCAAAGTATAGGAGATAGAAATGACTATAGGCGCTATAGAGAAAGTACCGTAAGGGAAAGATGAAAGAAGTAGAGTATAAGTACAAAAAAGCAAAGATTACCCCTTGTACCTTTTGCATAATGGACCGAACTAGACCCCGTCCAGCGAAAAGAATTTCAGTCGGACACCCCGAAACCAAACGAGCTACCTAAGAACAATTTTCGGAATGAACCCGTCTATGTGGCAAAATAGTGGGAAGATTTTTAGGTAGAGGTGAAAAGCCTAACGAGCTTGGTGATAGCTGGTTATCCAGAAGAGAATTTTAGTTCAACTATAAATTTACCCCAAGAACCAAAAATCCCCCTGTAAATTTATTTGTTAGTCTAAAGAGGGACAGCTCTTTAGACAGAGGATAAAACCTGAACTAGAGAATAAGAACTCCAAATGTATCCTTGTTGGCTTAAAAGCAGCCATCAACAAAGAAAGCGTTAAAGCTCAAATACTTCCATTACCCCGAATCCCTCAATTTTAACCAAATTCCTAGTTTTTAACTGGATCAATCTACTAGCAAGTAGATGAGTTAATGTTGGTATGAGTAACAAGAAAATTTTTTCTCCTAGCACAAGTGTATATCAGATCGGATGCCCACTGATAGTTAACTCAAAATGAAGATATAACCTAAACTTAAACCCTCTTCAACTAATCGAGTTAATCCAACACAGGAGTGCACTAAGGAAAGATAAAAAGAAGTAAAAGGAACTCGGCCAAACACAAACCCCGGCCTGTTTACCAAAAACATCACCTCTAGCCATGAAAAGTATTAGAGGCACTGCCTGCCCCGGTGACTTACGGTTAAACGGCCGTCGGTATCCCTGACCGTGCAAGGTAGCATAATCATTTGTTCCTTAATTAGGGACTTGTATGAATGGCAGACGAGGGTTTACTGTCTCTTACTTCCTATCAGTGAAATTGACCTTCCAGTGAAGAGGCTGGAATATAATAATAAGACGAGAAGACCCTATGGAGCTTTAACCCATTGACTTAACAGGATAAATTCCACTCCTGAGGGACTAATAACACAAATCTAAACATAAGTCAACGGTTTCGGTTGGGGTGACCTCGGAGAATAAAAAAACCTCCGAATAAATCAAACCAAGACCTACTAGTCTAAGTTATTAATATTACTTATTGACCCAATTTATTGATCAACGGACCAAGTTACCCTAGGGATAACAGCGCTATCCTATTCGAGAGTTCATATCGACAATAGGGTTTACGACCTCGATGTTGGATCAGGACATCCCAATGGTGCAGAAGCTATTAAAGGTTCGTTTGTTCAACGATTAAAGTCCTACGTGATCTGAGTTCAGACCGGAGTAATCCAGGTCGGTTTCTATCTATTAGCAATTTTTCCTAGTACGAAAGGACCGGAAAAATAGAGCCTCCTATACTACTAGCGCTCTTAAATTAATAGATGAATTAATCTTAATCTAGAAATATGCCCAACAAAGACCCAAGAACAGGGTTGCTAAGATGGCAGAGCCCGGTAATTGCACAAGACTTAAACCCTTGAATCCAGAGGTTCAACTCCTCTTCTTAGCACTCATGCACCTTCTTAATATCCTCACACTAATTGTCCCTATCCTTATTGCCATAGCCTTCCTCACTCTTATTGAACGAAAAATCCTAGGCTATATGCAACTTCGAAAAGGTCCAAACGTTGTAGGCCCATACGGCCTCTTACAACCATTTTCCGACGCTATAAAACTTTTCATTAAAGAACCCCTCCGACCAAACTTCTCCTCCACAGCTCTATTTATAATCGCCCCTACACTAGCCCTAACACTAGCCCTCAGCCTATGAATTCCCTTACCAATACCCTACCCCCTCATAGACCTTAATCTAGGAATTCTATTTATCTTAGCACTATCAAGCCTGGCCGTGTACTCAATTCTATGGTCTGGATGAGCATCAAACTCAAAATACGCCCTAATTGGTGCGCTACGAGCAGTTGCCCAAACTATCTCTTACGAAGTTTCTTTAGCTATTATTCTTCTCTCTGTACTCTTATTAAGCGGATCCTACTCTTTGACCTCCCTTATCTACTCCCAAGAAGCCACTTGATTTATTTTACCTACATGGCCTCTAGCAATAATATGATTTATCTCTACTTTAGCAGAAACCAATCGAGCACCATTCGATCTTACAGAAGGGGAATCTGAACTATGCTCCGGTTTTAATGTCGAATACGCTGCAGGCCCATTCGCCCTATTTTTTATAGCCGAGTACATGAATATCATCCTAATAAACGCCCTAACAGCCATCATTTTCCTAGGCTCACTCAGCACACTATCAATACCCGAAATATTTACACTAGAATTTATAACAAAAACTTTACTACTATCCTCGACTTTTTTATGAATTCGAGCTTCATACCCTCGTTTTCGATATGACCAACTCATACATCTCCTATGAAAGAACTTTTTACCTCTAACCCTCGCCTTATGCATATGACACACGTCACTACCAATCTCCATATCATTTATCCCACCTTACTCCTAGAAATATGTCTGATAAAAGAGTTACTTTGATAGAGTAAATCATAGAGGTTTAAACCCTCTTATTTCTAGAACAGTAGGACTTGAACCTACCCTTAAGAATTCAAAAATCTTCGTGCTACCTCATTACACTACATTCTAAGTAAGGTCAGCTAATTAAGCTATCGGGCCCATACCCCGAAAATGTTGGTTATACCCCTTCCCGTACTAATAAAAATTATTACTAACTTATCTATTATCCTCACAGTACTTTCAGGGACTTTCATCGCCCTATTTAGTTCCCACCTCCTACTCATCTGAATTGGTCTAGAAATAAGCATACTAGCAATTATCCCTATTCTAACTAAAAAACCCTCCCCCCGCTCAACAGAAGCAGCCACAAAGTATTTTCTTACCCAAGCCACAGCATCCATAATTTTTCTGGCCTCTATTACCCTCAATTTTATTTCTCCGGGCCTATGATCTTTCAGCACCTCATCCAATCAGCTATGCCTCAATCTAGCAACACTGGCTCTTCTCATAAAACTAGGACTAGCCCCCTTCCACTTTTGAATACCCGAAGTCACTCAAGGAGTCCCTCTCACAGCAGGACTAATAATTCTTACATGGCAGAAACTAGCCCCTATCTCTATCCTATATCAATTAACCCCCCTTACATCAACCCCCCTCCTACTCTCGTCAGGCTTCCTCTCCATTATAATTGGAGGATGAGGGGGACTGAACCAAACCCACGTCCGCAAAATTCTAGCATACTCATCCATCGCCCATATAGGATGAATAATCGTAATTATGCCCTATAACCCCTCAATTATATTAATTAACCTTCTAATCTATATTCTCCTCACCCTTACTCTATTTATCTCATTCAACCTTCATTCTAACTTTACCATTTCGTCTCTCTCCCACACATGAAGTAAATCCCCTATCATAATTACTTCCATACTAACCGTCCTTCTATCACTAGGAGGACTACCACCCCTAACAGGCTTTATACCTAAATGACTAATCATCAACGAACTGACTATAAACAACAACACGTATATAGCCACTATAATAGCCATTCTAGCCCTACTAAACCTCTATTTCTACCTCCGCCTAGTCTACTCCTCATCTCTCACTCTATTCCCAACCTCAAACAACAATAAAATAATATGGCAATTCAATTCTCTAAAACATTCTACCTTCCTACCACCACTAATTATTTTCTCAACCCTAACCCTCCCTCTAACTTCACTTTTCATCTTGCCAAACTAGAAGTTTAGGTTATATAGACCAAGAGCCTTCAAAGCTCTAAGAAAGTAAACACTGCTTAACTTCTGAACTAAGGATTGCAGAAATCCACTCTACATCTAATGATTGCAAATCATTCACTTTTATTAAGCTAAATCCTCCACTAGATTGGTGGGCTCTGACCCCACGAAACTTTAGTTAACAGCTAAAAACCCTAAGCAACTGGCTTCAATCTACTTCTCCCGCCTAGGGCGGAAGAAAAGGCGGGAGAAGTTCTGGCAGAATAAATTGCTGCTCCTTTGAATTTGCAATTCAACATGATAAATCACCTCAGAACCTATCTGGTAAAAAGAGGGCTAAAACCTCTGTCTTTAGATTTACAGTCTAATGCTTCACTCAGCCATTTTACCTATGTTCGTCACACGTTGACTTTTCTCAACTAACCACAAAGACATCGGAACTCTATACATAATCTTCGCTGCTTGGGCCGGGATAATTGGTACTGCCTTGAGCATCCTCATTCGAGCCGAACTTGGCCAACCAGGGGCCCTAATAGGAGACGACCAGATTTACAACGTTGTTGTAACCGCTCATGCCTTCGTAATAATTTTCTTCATAGTTATACCGATAATGATTGGAGGATTTGGCAACTGACTAGTACCACTAATAATCGGAGCCCCAGACATAGCCTTCCCTCGAATAAACAATATGAGCTTTTGGCTTCTACCTCCATCATTCCTTCTCCTCTTAGCCTCATCTATAATTGAAGCAGGCGCCGGCACAGGGTGAACTGTATACCCACCATTAGCTGGAAATCTAGCCCACGCAGGAGCATCAGTAGACCTAGCCATTTTCTCTCTCCACTTAGCCGGAGTATCATCCATTCTTGGCGCTATCAATTTTATTACAACTATCATCAACATAAAACCTCCAGCTCTTTCCCAATACCAGACACCCTTATTTGTATGATCCGTCCTTATTACAGCAGTCCTTCTACTTCTCTCCCTACCCGTCTTAGCAGCAGGTATCACAATACTTCTAACAGATCGTAACCTAAATACCACATTTTTCGATCCCGCTGGAGGAGGAGACCCGATCCTCTATCAGCACTTATTCTGATTCTTTGGACATCCAGAAGTCTACATTCTTATTCTCCCTGGGTTCGGCATTATTTCTCATATCGTTACTTACTATTCCGGCAAAAAAGAACCATTCGGCTACATAGGAATAGTCTGAGCCATAATATCAATCGGTTTCTTAGGGTTTATCGTATGAGCCCACCATATATTTACTGTAGGCCTAGATGTCGATACCCGAGCCTATTTCACATCAGCAACTATAATTATCGCAATTCCAACAGGCGTTAAAGTCTTCAGCTGACTAGCGACACTACATGGGGGTAATATTAAATGATCCCCAGCCATACTATGAGCCCTAGGCTTTATTTTCTTGTTCACTGTGGGTGGCCTAACCGGAATTGTCCTCTCTAACTCCTCTCTGGACATTGTACTCCATGATACGTACTATGTCGTAGCTCACTTCCATTATGTCCTATCTATAGGCGCAGTCTTTGCCATTATAGCAGGATTCGTACACTGATTCCCGCTATTTACTGGGTATACCCTAGATGACACCTGAGCAAAAATCCACTTCTCCGTCATATTCGTAGGCGTCAACATAACATTCTTCCCTCAACATTTCCTTGGTCTATCCGGTATACCTCGACGATATTCAGACTACCCAGACGCTTACACTACTTGAAACACAGTATCTTCCATAGGATCCTTTATCTCACTTACAGCAGTGATAATTATAATCTTTATAATCTGAGAAGCATTTGCCTCCAAGCGTGAAGTAACATCAGTCGAACTTACATCAACTAACCTAGAATGGCTTCACGGATGTCCACCACCATATCACACTTTCGAAGAGCCCACCTACGTTAAAGCCTATTAAGAAAGGAAGGAATCGAACCCCCTGTCACTGGTTTCAAGCCAGCACCATAACCTTTATGTCTTTCTCTATCAGAGATATTAGTAAAGCATTACATGACTTTGTCGAAGTCAAATCATAGGATAACCCCCTATATATCTCTATGGCCTATCCATTTCAGCTAGGACTCCAAGATGCCTCATCACCAATTATAGAAGAATTAACCAATTTTCATGACCATACTCTAATAATTGTTTTCCTCATTAGCTCCTTAGTTCTTTACATTATCTCAGCTATACTAACTACCAAACTCACCCACACAAGTACCATAGATGCCCAAGAAGTAGAGACTATTTGAACTATTTTACCAGCAATCATCCTTATCCTAATTGCTCTCCCCTCATTACGAATTCTCTACATAATAGACGAAATCAACAACCCATCACTCACAGTCAAAACTATAGGTCACCAGTGATATTGAAGTTACGAGTATACTGACTACGAAGATCTAACTTTTGACTCGTACATAATCCCCACTACAGACCTAAAGTCGGGAGACCTGCGACTTTTAGAAGTTGATAACCGCGTAGTCCTTCCCATAGAACTTCCAATCCGCATACTAATTTCTTCAGAAGACGTCCTACACTCCTGAGCTATACCCTCCCTAGGGATTAAAACAGACGCGATTCCTGGACGTTTGAATCAAGCCACACTAACTTCAACACGACCAGGCCTGTTCTACGGACAATGCTCCGAAATCTGTGGATCAAACCACAGTTTCATGCCTATTGTCCTAGAAATCGTCCCATTAAAACATTTCGAAAACTGATCTCTATCGATGACCTAAAACATCATTATGAAGCTTATAGAGCATTAGCCTTTTAAGCTAAAGAAGGAGCATAAAGCCCCCATAATGGTATGCCACAGTTAGACACTTCCACCTGATTCATCACTATCGTTTCAATATTTCTCTCCCTTTTTGTACTCTTACAAACAAAAATTTCTTCTTTTATCTTCCCCCCTATCCCTTCACCTAAATTTCTAGTTTCTCAAAAGCTAGAGAACCCATGAAACTCAAAATGAACGAAAATCTATTTGCCTCTTTCATTACCCCAACACTCATAGGCCTTCCCGTAATTATTCTTATCGTTGCAATACCCAATATTTTTATCCCTTCTTCAAACCGACTCCTAACAAACCGAGTCTTAACCCTGCAACGATGACTAATTCAACTGATTCTAAAACAAATAATGGCAATACACAATAACAAAGGACGCTCCTGATCTCTTATATTGATCTCACTTATCATCTTTATTGGGTCTACTAACCTTCTGGGTCTATCCCCTCATACCTTCACGCCTACAACTCAACTGTCGATAAATCTAGGTATAGCTATCCCGTTATGAGCCGGAGCAGTCATCCTAGGCTTCCGACACAAAACCAAATCATCTCTAGCCCATTTTCTTCCTCAAGGCACTCCAGTTCCTCTGATTCCTATACTAATCATTATCGAAACCATTAGCCTATTTATCCAACCAATAGCCTTAGCCGTACGGCTTACTGCTAATATCACGGCAGGTCACCTCCTAATTCATCTGATCGGCGGGGCAACCCTAGCTCTCCTATCTATTAGCGTTCCCACCGCATTAGTAACCCTAATTATCTTAATCCTCCTCACCATTCTTGAATTTGCCGTGGCCCTCATCCAAGCTTATGTATTCACCCTCCTAGTAAGCCTCTATTTACACGATAATGCCTAATGACCCACCAAGTCCACCCTTACCACATAGTAAACCCCAGCCCTTGACCACTAACAGGAGCTCTCTCCGCCCTTCTTCTAACATCTGGAATAATCATATGATTCCACTTTAACTCCTCAACCCTACTCCTTATTGGACTTCTGACAAATCTTTTAACTGTCTTCCAATGATGACGAGACGTAGTACGAGAAGGAACCTTCCAAGGACACCATACACCTATAGTCCAAAAAGGCCTGCGCTATGGAATAGTTCTTTTTATTATCTCCGAGATTTTCTTCTTCGCAGGCTTCTTCTGAGCCTTCTATCACTCAAGCCTAGCCCCTACACACGACCTTGGCGGTTGCTGGCCTCCAACAGGCATTATCCCTCTTAACCCCCTAGATGTCCCCTTACTTAACACATCCGTTCTCCTAGCCTCTGGAGTATCCATCACGTGAGCCCATCATAGCCTAATAGAAGGAAATCGTAACCACATAATCCAAGCTTTATTTATTACAATCGCACTAGGACTCTACTTTACCATTCTTCAAGCATCTGAATACTATGAAACCCCCTTTACTATCTCTGACGGAGTCTACGGATCAACATTCTTTATAGCCACCGGCTTTCACGGACTTCATGTCATCATTGGCACAACATTCCTTCTAGTCTGCTTCTTTCGACAACTAAACTTTCACTTCACATCTAAACACCACTTCGGATTTGAAGCCGCTGCATGATACTGACATTTCGTTGACGTAGTATGACTCTTCCTGTATGTCTCTATCTACTGATGAGGATCTTACTTTTCTAGTATTAATCTTAGTACAGTTGACTTCCAATCAACTAGTTCCGGTAAAACCCGAGAAGAGTAATTAACATACTCCTGTCTCTTATTATCAACATTTCACTAGCCTCTATTCTTGTCATTGTTGCCTTCTGACTACCACATATTAATATCTATTCAGAGAAAATTGGCCCCTATGAATGCGGATTTGACCCTATCGAATCAGCCCGACTACCATTCTCAATAAAATTTTTTCTGATTGCAATTACATTTCTTCTTTTCGACCTCGAAATCGCCCTACTACTGCCCCTCCCCTGAGCATCCCAATCTAATAAACTCATAACTGCTTTAGCAGTAGCCCTTCTCCTAGTATCAATTTTAGCCCTGGGCCTAGCATATGAATGAACTCAAAAAGGCCTTGAGTGAGAAGAATAAAGTGATAATTAGTTTAAAGCAAAACAAGTGATTTCGACTCATTAGATTATGATTTAACTCATAATTATCATTATGCCTCTAATCTATACTAGCCTATTTTTAGCCTTTTCTCTCTCCCTCCTTGGAACACTCATATTCCGATCCCACCTCATATCAACCCTCCTATGCCTAGAAGGCATAATACTAGCTATTTTTGTCTCTATCTCAATCAGTACCCTTACTACCCACAACAATCTTTCATTTATACTCCCAATCATCATTCTAGTTTTCGCTGCATGCGAAGCAGCCGTAGGCCTAGCTCTTCTAGTCACTATCTCTAACTCTCACGGCAACGACTACGTGCAAAACCTAAATCTCCTACAATGCTAAAAATCATCATCCCTACTATTATACTACTTCCCCTAACATGGTGATCTAAACCATCCATACTATGAATTAACACAACTTCCTATAGCTTCCTGATCAGCATTATTACCCTATTCAGTCTCCACAACCACAATGATGCCACTCATAACTTCTCAACCTTATTCTTCACAGACCAACTATCAACACCACTACTAATCTTAACTTCATGGCTCCTCCCACTAATACTTATTGCAAGCCAAAACCATATATCTAAAGAAACAGTAGTTCGAAAAAAGCTATTTATCTCTATACTAGTAACGCTCCAAGTATCTCTCATTATAACCTTTTCCGCTGCTGAACTAATATTCTTCTACATCCTATTTGAAGCAACTCTAATCCCCACATTAATCATTATCACCCGCTGAGGCAACCAAACTGAACGACTGAACGCTGGAGTCTACTTCCTTTTCTACACCCTAGTAGGCTCTCTCCCCCTTTTAGTTGCCCTTATAGTAAAACGAAACCAGCTAGGATCTCTCAATATTATACTGCTTATATTTAATTCACCCCCATTAAACCCCTCACTAACCAATCAACTTATATGATTGGCCTGCATAATAGCATTCATAGTAAAAATACCCCTTTACGGCCTTCACCTGTGACTCCCTAAAGCCCACGTAGAAGCACCCATTGCTGGCTCTATAGTCCTAGCAGCCATTCTTCTAAAACTAGGAGGCTATGGAATAATACGACTTACAATTATCCTCAACCCCACCTCCATTGATATAGCCTATCCCTTTATTCTCCTTTCCTTATGAGGAATAGTAATGACTAGCTCAATTTGTCTCCGCCAAACAGACTTGAAATCTCTAATTGCATACTCGTCAGTTAGCCACATAGCTCTAGTTATTGCCGCAATTATAATCCAAACCCCATGAAGCTTTATAGGAGCAACAGCTCTAATAATAGCTCACGGACTAACTTCCTCCTTACTATTTTGCCTCGCTAACACAAACTACGAGCGCATTCATAGTCGAACCATACTACTAGCACGAGGCCTACAATCTATCCTTCCCCTAATAGCAACATGATGACTCCTAGCAAGCCTAACAAACCTAGCACTACCCCCATCCATTAACTTCATTGGAGAACTTTACATTATCATCTCTTCATTCTCTTGATCTAACTTTTCTATCATCCTTACGGGAATTAACATACTAGTAACAGCTCTCTATACCCTCTACATACTTATTATAACACAACGTGGCTCAATGTCCCACCACATAAAAACCCTACTCCCCACATTCACACGAGAATCTACCCTCATAACTCTTCACCTTATTCCACTTATCCTGTTAACCATAAATCCAAAGTTCATTATAGGTCACCTATATTGTAGACATAGTTTATTAAAAACACCAGACTGTGAATCTTGAAATAAGAGACCTAATCTCTTTGTCTACCGAGGAAGTATGCAAGAACTGCTAACTCCTGCCTCCGTAACTAAACTTACGGCTCCCTCACTTTTATAGGATAGTAGTATTCCGTTGGTCTTAGGAACCAAAAAATTGGTGCAACTCCAAATAAAAGTAATTAATATAGTCACCTCAATTTCCATCCTTTACCTTCTTATCCTCACAATCCCAACCTTTTGATCCCTCACCAACCCAAACATTAGTAATTTAGCCTCCTATGTCAGCCGTACAATTAAATACGCATTTTTCCTTAGTCTAATCCCCCTATTAGTTTACCTAAACTCCGGCTATGAGTCCACTATTACCAACTGACACTGAATTTCAATCCAACCTACCAACCTCATAATAAGCTTTAAACTAGATCTGTATTCCCTCCTCTTCATACCAGTAGCCCTATACGTTACCTGATCCATTGTAGAATTTTCTACCTGATATATACATGCAGATCCTAACTTAAATCGTTTCATCAAATATCTCCTAATTTTCCTTATTACTATAATAATTCTAGTCTCAGCTAACAACCTGATACAACTCTTTATTGGCTGAGAAGGAGTTGGAATTATATCTTTCCTTCTAATCGGATGATGATTTGGCCGTTCAGATGCTAACACCGCAGCCTTACAAGCCGTCCTATACAACCGTATCGGTGACATTGGTCTAGTCCTCACTATATCTTGGTTCATATGAAAACTAAACTCATGGGACCTAAAGTACATCCTAGATTCCAACATCCCCATCCCCCTCCTTCCCCTTATAGGTCTTATCTTAGCCGCAACGGGAAAATCAGCTCAATTCAGCCTTCATCCCTGACTTCCCTCAGCGATAGAAGGCCCAACCCCAGTATCCGCCCTACTGCACTCTAGCACTATAGTCTGAGCAGGTGTTTTCCTCCTAGTGCGATTTTACCCAATTCTTGACACTGAGACGACAAAAACCCTTATACTATGTCTTGGCTCCCTCACTACCCTCTTCACCGCTATCTGTGCCCTCACACAAAACGACATCAAAAAAATTATCGCATTTTCAACATCCAGTCAACTAGGCCTCATAGTTGTTACCCTAGGCATTGGCCATCCCTACTTAGCCTTCCTTCATATCTGCACCCACGCCTTCTTCAAAGCCATACTTTTTCTTTGCTCCGGATCTATTATTCATAACCTTAATGATGAACAAGACATTCGAAAAATAGGAGGCCTAGCCAAAGCTATGCCCTTCACATCTACAGCCTTAACAATTGGAAGCCTAGCCCTAGTAGGAACTCCATTCCTTACCGGCTTCTATTCAAAAGACCTAATCATTGAAAGCATGAACACGTCTTATACAAACGCCTGAGCCCTAATCATTACACTCATTGCTACCTCAATAACGGCGATATATAGCCTACGAATTATCTTCTTCGCTTTTATGGGCAACCCGCGATTCCTCCCTGTAGTACTTATCAGTGAATCCACCCCCACTATAATCAATCCCATTAAACGCCTAGCAGCCGGAAGTATCTTCGCTGGCTACCTAATAACTAACCTCATTCCACCCTTGACAACCCAACAAATAACCATACCAACCAGCCTCAAAATAGCTGCGCTTGTAGTAACAATTTCAGGCCTCGCCCTCGCCCTAGAACTGAATAACCTTACACTAAATTTCACTATAAAAATCTCTAACATCTCCCACAACTTTTCTAATCAACTGGGCTTTTACCCAACTATCATTCACCGCCTACTTCCACTTAAAAATCTATCAACTAGCCAAAAAATAGCATTCAAGTCTCTAGACCTAGTCTGACTCGAACATTCACTACCCAAACTCCTCTCATACTTCAACTCCCTAGCCTCGTCCACTACCTCAGATCAAAAAGGAATAGTAAAACTTTACTTCCTATCTTTCCTCCTCACACTACCTCTACCACTAGCTATAACCTTGTTCTAACCCCCACGCACAATATCAATAACAATAAAAATGCTAACAAACAACGTTCACCCAGCCACCACCATTAACCATCATCCATAATCGTAAATCGCGGAAACCCCAGCCATATCTTCCCCTATATAACCCCCATGCTCATTATCTAGAACCACCCAATCCCCCATGTCATCGAACCCGACAATCACTTTAACGTCATAAGAACTTGCTAATCAAACAAAACCCATCATCTCAACTATTAAGCCAAATATAAATATCACACTAACCACTCAATTAGAAGCCCAAGTCTCAGGATAATCCTCGGCCGCCATAGCAGTAGTATACCCAAACACAACCATTATACCACCTAAATAAATTAAAAACACTATTAACCCTAAATAAGACCCCCCATACTCTAAAATCAAACCACAGCCCAACCCCCCTCCCACAATTAACCCTAACCCCCCATAAATAGGAGATGGTTTAGTTGCAAAAGCAATAAAACACAACACAAACAATGAACTCAACAAGAAAACTGATAAAGTCATTATTTTTGCATGGACTCCCCATGACCTATGACATGAAAAATCATCGTTGTACATTCAACTACAAAAACCATATGACCAACATCCGTAAGACTCACCCACTCATAAAAATCGTTAACGAATCATTCATCGATTTACCCACCCCATCTAATATTTCAGCATGATGAAACTTTGGCTCTCTACTAGGTATGTGCCTAATTATCCAAATTGCTACAGGATTATTCCTAGCCATACACTACACATCCGACACCACAACTGCTTTCTCATCCGTTGCTCACATTTGCCGAGATGTAAATTACGGCTGACTAATCCGTTACCTCCACGCCAATGGAGCCTCAATATTCTTTATCTGCCTATTTTTACACGTAGGCCGAGGCCTCTACTATGGATCCTACACATTTATTGAAACATGAAACATTGGAATCCTCCTTCTATTTGCAGTTATAGCTACAGCCTTTATAGGTTATGTTCTTCCATGAGGCCAAATATCTTTCTGAGGCGCTACAGTCATTACAAATCTTCTATCAGCAATCCCTTACATCGGAACTACCCTAGTAGAATGAATCTGAGGCGGATTCTCGGTAGACAAAGCTACACTAACCCGATTTTTCGCCTTCCATTTCATTCTTCCATTCATCGTTGCAGCTCTAGCAGTAGTTCACCTTTTATTTTTACACGAAACCGGTTCCAATAACCCAATTGGACTAAACTCTGACGCAGATAAAAATCCCCTCCACCCCTACTACACAATCAAGACCGCCCTAGGTTTTCTCCTAATATTCCTAGTTCTCCTCTCCTTAGTCCTTTTCTGTCCAGACATACTGGGAGACCCTGACAACTACATACCTGCAAACCCACTTAATACGCCACCCCATATTAAACCTGAATGATATTTCCTATTTGCCTACGCTATTCTACGATCAATCCCCAACAAACTTGGCGGCGTAGTAGCCCTAGTCCTATCTATCCTAATCCTAGCCATTGTCCCCTTTCTTCACAACTCAAAACAACGCAGCATAATCTTCCGACCTATTAGTCAATGTATATACTGACTTCTCATGGCAGACCTCCTTACACTTACCTGAATTGGAGGCCAACCAGTCGAACACCCATTCATCATCATTGGCCAAATCGCATCTATCCTGTACTTCACAATTATCCTAATCCTTATGCCCCTATCAAGTATACTAGAAAATAAAATCCTAAAATGAAGAAACTTGCCTCTATAGTATAACTAATTACTCTGGTCTTGTAAACCAGCAATGAGAAGTCCATTCTCTAAAGGCAAAACAATCAAGAAAGAGGTCTGTGACCCCACCATCAGCACCCAAAGCTGAAATTCTAAATAAACTATTTCTTGCTATGTATATCGTGCATAATATTATCTACCCCATGAATATTAAGCTAGTACATATTACTATATATCTTACATAATACATTACATGTTTTTTCCACATTATAATCTCTACCCCATGTCTATTCTTTACCACTAACTATGAATGATTCTAGGAAATTCGACTCAAAAGGAGATTGCATGCACCATTCTGTCAGGCTGCCTAAACCTCAATTCTAGTCAGAATGTCTATCCCTATCCTATCGTTGGTCCCTTAATCTACCATCCTCCGTGAAATCAGCAACCCGCCAGGTCGTATCCCTCTTCTCGCTCAGCGCCCATAACATGTGGGGGTAGCTACCTATTATCTTTACAATTCATCTGGTTCTTACTTCAGGGCCATTTAACCTAAGACGCCCACTCAATGCTCTTAAATAAGACATCTCGATGGTTCTGTGTCTATCACCCTCACACCAACAACTGGATGAGCTGTCAGGCAGATGGTATTTTTAATTTTTTGGGGGGGGGAAACTGCATCGACTCAGCTAAGCCTAAAATCGGCTCTGAACCGGAGCAAGATCTGAAGCTGGACTTTATCTCTATGCAAGGACTCCACATACCAATCAAGGCGGATTAATTATTAATGCTTGACGGACATAAACAAGAACTCGTACCCGCACACGTACGCACACGTACGCACACGTACGCACACGTACGCACACGTACGCACACGTACGCACACGTACGCACACGTACGCACACGTACGCACACGTACGCACACGTACGCACACGTACGCACACGTACGCACACGTACGCACACATACACGCGCATACAACCCAAAGTAACTAACTATAATACTCCTCAATCAAACCCCCCTTACCCCCCATCTACACTTATTATACCCCTTTATATTTGATTAACTTGCCAAACCCCAAAAACAATTCACCAGAATAAACTATAATATGTGAGAGGCTTAATCTACCACAATCAGTGTCACCCATTAACCTCCCCAAGATCTGCAAACATAAAAGAACTTCCGGACTTCTGCCACCCGCTAATTTCTTTCTTTTATGCAACACATTGCTCTGAACTTCTTCACCGGTGCAATCTACCAA